>NW_008652355.1:127984-148515 GCF_000695815.1 Acanthisitta chloris
AAGGAATGGAGCGCGTGTCCTGCTTTCTTCCTGCTGCTGTTGGAGGAATCCTGCTGTAGGTGCTGACTTTTGATGTTCCAAAGGGCACAGAGCAAGGCTTCAATCAGCCTTTGATCTGCAGCTCAGGAGGCTCTGAGCCCCTCCACACCACATGGGTTTCGAAGCTCCACAGTTTGACTCCCAACATCTTTGATGATTGGTTTTTGCTAGCTAAAGAGCTCATCTGCTTTTGAATGGTGATTCTGGGCCTGAAGCCTCTCTACCCTCTGGTTTTCAACCTAAAGACAACAAATCAGCTGTCACTGTCACAGGCATTGTGTTGATTCTTCCCTGCTGGAAAGTAAGAGGTTAAATCCCTCTCCAGTTTAACAAAAACAGATTTTAACTAAATCCGACACTTATTTAACATTTAAAAAAAGATACAGGCATGCTGTGCTCTAATCAATTTTTCCTTGGCTACTTTCTCTTTGAATCTTAGAGAGGGGGAAGAGAGGTAAAGAGAGACAGAGATTAACAATTTGGGCTAGGCTGATGCCCTTTAAATTGTCAAAAAGCTTCCAAGCTGTATGAGCTTGTCCTGGTCCTGGACAGTGATGTAGGTCAGACCCTCAGGGGCTCTGAGGGTTTGAGATCAGCCCCTCTGCAGCTATCAGACACAGGATGTCAACATCTCATTGAACACCTTATAAAAAGCCCCAAAACTGTGACATGGCCAGGCCTGGCTAGAAAAACGCATTTAATTTTGTTTAATCAACAATTGCTTGGTTAACCTGGCAACAAGTATGAATGAAATCATGTTGAGGCTGCAGTGGATCAGTCTGAGTGTCTGAGTCTCCCTGTGTTGGGAAATCACATTAACATTTCCATCTACTTTTACCTATGCAGTATTATTCCCTACTGCCCTGTGAAAAGTTTATTTGCTGTTCCTGCAGCTGACCCAAGCACAGTTCCCACCACTAACTTCCATATTTAAATCCTCAAGGCTACAAAATCTTGCAATAAGGATTTCATTCCTGACACTTGCTCTGTATTTTCCATGGCTCAGTTTCACCCATCATTCCCTTGGACTATGTTAAAACAGCTCTTCTTCCCTTGGCTTTTCCCTTTACTATCCCACTTCAAGGGAGTCAGCATTTCCCACAGAGCCTGTGGCCACTCCAAACTTGGAGGGGAGAATGTGGCATCTGAAAGGACATTGTGTGGTAGCTCTTAGCAAGGGATGAATCATAATAACTACAAATACACTTTGAGATAATACATTCCTTCCCCTCCTTCCTGAGCCCTTGCTGTGCTGTACTTGAGGCTGAGTGATAGGTGTTGACTTTGGGGGTTTATTTTCCTCATTCAAATGAGTTTCTCAAGAGCTTCCAGACCATTTTGTGAAGCCTTTTAAGTGATACTAAGGAAAAAGATGTTTTCTGAAGCCAGTTTCAGGGTATTTTACATCTAGAATAATGAAATATCCTGAGGTGGAAGCAACCCACAAGGATCATCAGTCCAACTCCTGCCCCGCAGAGGACACCCCAACAATCCACCCTGTGCCTGAGAGCATTGGCCAAACACTCCTTGAGCTCTGTCAGGCTTGGGGCTGTGACCACTGCCCTGAGGAGCTGTTCCAGTGCCCAAACACCCTCTGGGGGAAGAACATTTTCCTGATATCCAACCTAACCCTCCCCTGACACAGCACCATGCCATTCCCTTGGGTTTGTTTACTGCTTACATGTAGCATTTTATTTATAGCTCCTATTTATTTATAGTACATTATCGACCCCAAGCACCGTGTGTACCATGAGAGCATGATGGGAATGGAATATATAGTTTATATTTATAGTTTATATGTATCACTTTTAGGCATTTCTAAAGGCACTAGAAAGACTAGTAAGGAGGCTATGGCTGCCCCAACCCTGGCAGTGTTCAAAGCCAGGTTGGATAAAGCCTTGAGCAACCTGTTCTGGTGGGAGGTGTCCCTGCCCAGGGCAGGGGGTTGGGGCTAGATGATCTCAAAAGTCCACTCCAACCCCTTAACATGCTATGATACTACAATATAATCTGCTTTTCCCTTCCTTCTTCTGTAATTTAGTTTGGAAGATTTCATGCCCTCCTGTGTGACAGATCCCTGTGCTCATCACCTACCTGCTGATCCACCTCCCAAATCAAGACCTTACCCAAAAGATGCATTTTAACATCCTGTTCATAGAATCACAGAATGTTAAGCAGCTGGAATGGACCTTAGAGATTATCCAGTCCCACCACCCTGCCCTGGGCAGAGATCCCTCCCATCAAAGCTCAAGGCTTTATCCAACCTGGCTGTGAACACTGCCAGGGTTGGGGCAGCCACAGCCTCCCTGGGCAACCTGTGCCAGTGTCTCACTGGATGAGTGGATTGCTACGTGTTTCAGAAGGAAAAAACATAATTATATTAAAGTGGATGGAATCTGAAACTTCATCTCCTGCCCAAGTGGCTGCAGCTCAGGCAGCAGAATGAATTTTCCTACACCCAGGCAGAGAAGAGGCTCCATGGCAGTGTGTCATGGAGAAGCAAACACAAAAGGATATGCCAAAGCCATGTTGTTCTGCCCCAGGAATTCAGAGAGTTAACAACAACCCACTGGGGCAATCTCGGCCTTCACTCCTGGGCTCTCCAATGCTGCATCTCAGTGGCCAGGAATACAAAAGGATCATTCACCTCCTCATTTCTCAACAGAGTCTAATCAAGAGGGACTGCACAGTGCCACATGCTTGCTGAGAGAAGTGCAAGGGGGAGGGAAAAGGAGAGCTGAATAACATCTAATAGCTTTGAAACTTGATATTTACCTCCAAAATCATGTCATGACTGGGAACAATGGTATTCCAAAAGCTCCTGACTGAATGACTGACTTCATTGTTTGAAACCATGTGACATTTTATACATACATATTGGTGGTGTTCAATAATGAAGAGATTTGAGATGTTTCCCCAGTGATATTGTTGGAATATTTATCTTTCAATACTTTTAATATTTGAATTCTTATCCTGCATCTAGCTGCCAAATGAGATTGGAGCTTTTCAAGTAAAATAATGTTGTGTTTTCACATCAGACCTTTTCCTTTACAGCCTGAACTTCACAAGGCAACTGGAGCTCTCCCTTTGCAGAAGGTATGAAAACCTCCAGAATTAACAGCCACCTCAGCCATGACGTCTTTATCAAGTCTGTGCATTTTTGGCCATGCCAAGTATTAAGAAAAACAAATACAATCCTCCAAGCTCTCTTTAAATGCAGAGTCTAACAGCAAAAGTGAACTGCAGCCACTTAATGTCTCTGAGAGAACCAGTGTCACCTCAAAGGTCTCAGAGGCCAAATTGTCTAAATCTAGTTCAACAGAGTGAAATTACTACCTAAGATTGCTCTAAAAGTCTTTACATCTTTGCTGATTTCAGCCTCCTGCATGACAGCATCTCCATACTGAGACTTCAAGGATTCATTCCCTAAAGCCCTTCCAACATGGCATGGTGTGACGTAGTTTGGAACATGCCAAGAAAATGTCTTCAACTTTACTCTTACAAATATGGCAATGATCACCCCAAAGCCTGATGTGAAGGTTGATAATATTTCAAGCAACTGAACATGTTGCAATAACGTGGTACTTAGCACTGCTCCACTCAACCATCCTGAGATCCAACCATGACCCAACACGAGGGCTGTGGGCCTGGGCCCACAAACCTCTTTCACCTCAGAAGTTTCCACCTCCATGAGTCATCTCCCTGAGATAAAGGTGATGTATTAATGGGAAGAACTGAGAAGCTGCTTACAAAACTTGGCTCCAGCAGTGCAATTCAGCACTTGGGTTCTTGCTCTGTGAAGGTGAAAGTAATGCCTAACCTCAACAGCCACTCCAGGGCTTCTCATCCCTTTCCATGTTTCCATGTTTTCAGTGATTGCTGTAGGACACCAAAAGCTAAGTATTCTAGCAGTAAATTCTGTCAGAGTGATTTCCCCACAGCAGCCAGGTAGAGCCACAGCCTTTTGGTGGTTGCAGCCACCACTCCAGAAGGGCCCATGGGATTCTGGTGTTGGAGACAACTCGAGCCACTTCCACTCAGACAACAACTGCTACATAGTAGAATGTACATATTCATAGATATCACCTTCACAGGTGACACTTTTTTTTGTGAGGAGAGCTTCAATAGCATTAGGTTAGGGATCTATCGGTTGGACTTCTATTTGCATCATTGGATTAATGTTCATTACTGCTTTTACAAAATATGTAGGATGCATTAAAATCAGTTAATCATAGAACAGTTTGGGTTTGGAAGGACCTTAAAGCTCATGTCATCCCACCCCCTGCCATAGGCAGGGACACCTCCCACCAGCCCAGGTTGCTCCAAGTCCCATCCAGCCTGGCCTGGAACACTTCCAGGGATGGAGCAGCCACAGGTTCTCTGGGCAACCTGTGCCAGTGCCTCAGCACTTTCACAGGGAACAATTTGTCCCTAATCTCCAATCCAAACCTACTCTCTGGCAGTGTGAAGCTATTCTCCCTTGTCCTGTTACTCCAGGCCTTTGTCAATAGTCTCCATCTTTCTTGTAGCTTCTTCAGGCACTGGAAGGCCACAATTAGGTCACCCCAAAGCTCCTCTTCTCCAAGCTGAACAATCCCAATTCCCTCAGCCTCTCCTCACAGCAGAGGTTCTCCATCCCGCTAATCATCTTGGTACCTCCTCTGGACTTGTTCCAGCAGGTCAATTTCCTTCCTGTGCTGGGACCCCAGAACTGGAGGCAGCACTGCATGTTGGTCTCATCCCTGAGAGGAAAATCTTCCCCTCACCTCCTTCCACAGTGTGGAATGAGACCAGCACACAGTTGGTCTCTGGGCTGCAACCACATAAATCCAGTTCCCAAAGCAGTGAGCAATGCAGCAGTGTAACACAACAGCAAAGATACAACCTAATAATTTGTAGATCAACAACCACAAAAGCTCCACAAATCATCACTGCTGTATTTACATGTCAACAGATTGGATATTCCCTGATGATCCAGATAAACAGCTCCACATCTCTGGCACGTGAGATGCAAAGCAAATAAACCACAGAAGGCCAAAGTATGCCAAAGCAAGCTCTGAAGCCATCCCAGAACTGCCAGAACAGGTATTGCAAAGGGAACTCTACGGTTACCACAGGAGCTTCTAGAGTTAACTGAAATGTAACTCCTTCAAAGGATCGTAATTAGCAATGTCCCTGCCATGAAATTCAGCTCCACTTACACAGCAATGCTCTCAAATCACCTGTTCCTGCCCAGTGACAGCACAGGACTCTCCTTCATATTCCACAATACTATAACAAGCAGCACAGCAGGAAATTCTTCTCACTGGTAAAGTAATTTTCCTCATTACCAGCAGTGCTGGTCCACAGAAGACATTTCCCATCCCTAAATACACTTAAAGCTGTGGATTCCAAACCTCTTTAGTTTGTAGACTACTTGCTGCTTTATAGTAGTCTTTCTTGGAACCTCTTCATTCAGCTTTGATCTGGACAGATACAACAGCAAAATGACTCCTGAATTCAGCCCATAGCCCTGTATACTATAGGTACAGTTTGCTGATGATTTGCTAAGAATTATCCACTTACAAATCAAAGTAAATGTTTCTGTCAGTTCTGGCAGTGATTTGAGTGTTTCAGAAGACACCAAAGCAGTTGATCAGGGACAACTATTCCTGTTGAACAGAACATGTTGGCATCACAGGCTGCGTCTTGAGGAACCACAAACCAGTTCAACACACTGATTCACTATTGGAAAACCCATATAGACTAGCCCAGAGATATCACCTGGACTATGCTGGAAGTGGTTTCCCACCTCTGTTTGGAGTGGTGAATTCAGTCGATGTGAAACAAACCTCATTTCAAGTCAGTTTGAAAGCATCTGGTCAAACATCAGGCTATGCCATCAACAGCTCATGCAGAACTGAAGGCAACACACCTATGGACAAAGGCAACACAGAATTCCTGTGGGAAAGCTCAGGAAGTCTCACTAGTTATCTACTCACTTTACTGCCCAGGACTTGGAGGACTGACCTGGAAGGGCAATTTCCCCATCCTTAAACAGGTCCTCATAGTTTTATTTTCCAGAGTCCATATGAAAGAATAAGTTCAGCGCTAATACTGTGAGAAGTGAGCATCCCTTTAAGAAACAACCTTAAAACACAACTGCAGAGCTATTTAAGTTATTTAAACACATCATTGTCTCGGTTTAATGGTTGAAATAAATAAAAATATAGAGAGAAAGTGTCATTCCATCATTGACAGGAGGACTGTGTAAGATGCTCATCACCTTGATGGTTTAGTGACTAATGTTACTACAAAAGCCATGAACATCTGAAGGTAAAGCATCAGCACAGTCACTGCTCCATTTATATATACATGGCTTTGTTTTCTGCATCTTCATTTTGCAAGCAGGCTTTTCTTAAGGAGTTAAACATGTCTTTGTAGATATAAAAGCTATTTGGGGGGGGCAGGGGGGACATAAAAGCACAGCCTGAGAGTTATCTAAGTTGAAGTTTAGCTTTGTACTGCAAGTATCTGACCTACTCAGTAATAGACCTAATCAATCTTAGTATCTCCCACCACAGTGATCCATCAGAGCACAGCCCTTATCTCTGGATCAGGCAAGAAGAAAGGCAGACCCAGATAGCAGGGAATACTTTGCTTCCCTCTGATCCATATGCTGTACATAGTTTAAATACCAAAACTGATAATATGTTGGACACTCGTGAGTCCCTTGTACACTTAATCACTCATTTCCTTCACTGACTAAGAGTAATATCAGCATAATTTACTCATCTTTACCCCTACTTCTTTCAAGACATCTGGCACACATCCAAGGAGTGGCATTTCTGAAGCAGGAGGACCAGGGAGAGGCTGTGAGGGATGGGAAAGGAGGGCTGAGGGCTCCATAACTGATGGGAAGATTACTGCTGCCTGAATAACTGATGGAGAGAAAATCTCCTTCAGCTCCAGAGGTATTTGGGAGCTTGGGAAGCTCAGAGAACTCTGCATAACCAGGGCTGCTTGACCCCTGCAGAGCTAGCCAAGGCACTGTCTCCACTCTGTGCTGCAGGCAGACTGGCTCTCTTCATCTCAGTCATGCAGAACCTAATTCATGGTCCCCTCTGAATACTTGCAGAGTTGGATAACCAGGGGGAAAGTGCACTTTCACCTCCAGCTTGCCTAGGAAACCTCACCCCTCCCTCTCCTGCCAGAGGGAATTTTGCTAGGAACAAGGATGTCAGAATCATGTCTCGAGGATGACCTTCCTGATTAGCCCTGACTCTCCTCCTTCAGCCCACGGCAGACAGGGACACACATCTGGACAGCCTCCTACCAGCCAGATGTGAGGGGCTGGAAAAACCCATCCTTATCATCTTGCTATCTGCTGATTTCACACAATCACATACTTAGTTAGGCTGGAAAAGACCTCTGAGATCATCAAGTCCAACCTTTGACCTAACACCACCATGACAACCAGACCATGGCACAAAGTGCCGTGTCCAGTCTCATCTTAAACACCTCCAGGGATGGTGACTCTCCATAGCTCTTTAGTGTGGAGTTAGATCTCACTCAGAATCAGATTTGGAGTGACTAGAAGCAGCACATGGTTTGAAAGTTTCCCCCTAAATGCACAAAATGTTTTTTCCACCATTCAAAACAACAATTAGTTGTAACTAATTTCTCAAATGCAAAGGAACACACAGGTCTTTGTCACCTGGAGAACACTCATCACCTCACACCTATTTTTTTAATGCCATTTTCTTTCTGTCTGAGCCTAAGACACTTGACTGTGTCACTTCAAGGCCATAAACCACCGCATGCTGCTGCAAAGATCAGCCACTTTGCTTCAAACCACAGCTGACCATGTCCCTTCCACAGCACCCAGGGGGAGGGAAGCTCTCAACACCTCTAACAACAATACTTCAGTCATAAAACTGACACCTTCAGGGGCTAGCTCAGAAAAAAAAGGTTAAACCTCACCATGTTGAGTTTTGTGCATGCAAACTTCAGGAACACTTGATCCCCCCATTCCCAAGGAGGTGAGTCATCTTTGGTGGCACAGTTTCTATACATGAAAACACAGTAATGGATCTAAATAAATCAAGAGAGCACCAAGCACTTAGTGTGTTTTATTGCTTTTACTACTGTGTGCACCTGCACAAGTCTAGGAGTGAAGTCCCTCAAGGCCTAGGACACAGATTTATACTCTTAACACATCTTAAAAGTTCAGGAAATAGCTTTTTTCCTTATAAAGATTTGATTTCTAAAAATCCTCAAGACCCTTTCACTATCATTCCTGTTAGCTACGCAAGAAGAAAGGTACAAACTCTGTGGTCTGTATTTAAAACCAGAGACTCTTTCCACTTCTGAGGGTAGAAAACATTGACACTATTTTATGTTGTTAGCTGGACCTAGGCAGGATGGAAAACAGCACTGCCAAACAGAGCTGCCACTGTGTCCTCTCCTGGTTCACTGGGATTCAACTAATGAGCACAGTGGGTGCTACAGGCAGACACACACACACAGAGAAACTGCAGAGAAGTTGTGGATTTCCCATCCGTGGCAGTGTTCCAGAGCAGGCTGCACAGGCCTTGGGACAACCTGGGCTAGTGGAAGGTGTCCCTGCCCATGGCAGGGGGTGGAATGAGATGAGCTTTAAGGTCCTTCCAACTCAACCCATCCTGGGATTCTGTGATTCTACACAATCACCTCTTCTGGAAAACATCTCCAGTAAACAGTTTCAGTTTGCTCTTGAGATCCAGCCACAGAGTGTTTTGCAGACCCCATGTTTGTGCACAAGGTACAAACTGGACTGCTCAGCTGTCTGTGCTCTGCTGGCACAAGCTTGCAGGAAACATTACAATTTGCTGGATCTCTGAAAACCACCCCTGGAATGGGAATCTTGAGCTGGGTCTGGCCGTGTGCAGATGAAGTTCAGGCCATTTGAAAATTAGTTCTGCTGTTTGCAGATCTGCAAACACCACAAGGATGTCTGAAATCTTCTTTAAATTCCAGAACTGAGAATCCCTGAAGCACAAACACCAAAACAACTCTTCTTTCCATTTGTTTCATAACCTTTCCCGCAGAGTGATATGAAAACTTTCTTTTCCCCTGGAGATTTTACCCAAGTGGCAGATTCAGCCACTGCAGTTTTACAAGACTATAAAGTTAGCAGCCCCTAACACCCAATTAGCAGTTCCCTATATAAAGCAAAACCACTTCCATACTATTGTATTCCCAATAACCTGAAGCTCCTGCATCTTTTCCCTCCCTTGCCTGAACTTCCAATGCATTTGCCTTAGCAAACTGAAAGGGGAAGAAGGATTAACACTCCTAATAATCACTGGGGAGATGAAACTTCATAGATAAAAACATTTAGCTGCAATTTGGTTTGTTTAGAATATGCAGTTAAGGTATTTGACATTTACCTTGTGAACAACTCAAAGTATTTCCACATCATCTCAGAAATATTTGTGTCTTGTGGTGTCTTTGCTGCTGTCACTTCGGCTCAGAGTCAGACCTGAGGAGCCCTGGGGAAGCCTTGGCCACTGCCTAAGTATATTATCAGGCAATTCCCAGTCTGAGGCTTAATAGATGGTGCAAAGAAAAAAATGAAGTGTTTTCATCAGGTTTGCAAAGCACCAGAGAGGCACAGGAAAATCAGGGATCTTACCCAGGTCACACAGTGTATATGTGTGTGTGACGAGTGACATGAAGTCCCTGTAGTGCACTTAAACACTAAGGCCATTTTTCCTCCTTTTTCCCTTTTTTTTTTTTTTTTTTTTTTTTTTTGGGGGGGGGGGGGGAATGGATAGCTGAGCATGGAATAGGGGCCCAGAGAGCATGGAGCACCTCCACCTTTGCATATTTTTTACAGCAGACAGGACACGGTCCTGGGCCACGTGAGACCACTTTGAAGTCAGCCCTGACAGGAGGTCAGGTGAGCTGACCCCACCAGCTCCTTCCCACTTACATTTTCCTAGGATTTCTACCTTCTCTGCATTATTTTATTATAGAATCCCAGAATCATTTAAGTTGGAGAAGAGCTCCAAGATCATCAAGTCCAGCCTGTGACCCATCACCACCTCGCCATCTAGACCAGAGCACTGAGTGCCACATCCAGTCATTCCTCGGACACTTTCAGGGATGGTGACTCCACCACCTCCCTGGGCAGCACATTCCAATGCCTGACTGTCCCTTTCATGAAGAAATTAGTCCTCATGTCCAACCTGAACCTCCCCTGGTACAGCTTGAGGCTATGTCCTCTTGTCCTGTCCCTAGTTCCCTGGGAGCACAGCCTGAGCCCACCTGGCTGCACCTCCTGGCAGGGAGTTGTAGAGAAAAATCTCCCTGAGCCTCCTTTTCTCCAGGCAAAAGGTACACAGATGTCCACAACAAAGTCTGGGTGAAAGGGATGTCCATGAGGAACATGACACTTGTTAATCCTCCAATGCTCTCATGAAGCAGCAACCAAGATTTTAGTGTGTTGGATCTTGGACTCTGCCAAGTTCCTCGCACGGGCACTGCTGCAAGAAGATATTTTTGCTGTGTGTTCATGCAAACAAGAGTTCTCCCCATTCCACATATCTCTTCCAGAACTGCTTTTGTAGATGAAGACATGTACAAAAACACATTGTAGTGAGATGTGCTGCTCTGGCAATGTATGAGAAGCTTCCAGAGAGCTCCAGGGCTGAGATCCCACACAGAACAGTCGGCCAAAACTTTTCTGTGTGCAATTCATCCAGAAGATGGGAGAGGGATCCATCCACCTCCCCCTCCCAAACTCTCCCTCTGGCATGTGCCTCCGTTGGGCTGTCACACCACATCATGTCATTGGGGCTGTGACATCACATGACTCAAACAGCCTGCGGGCACTGAGGTAAGACAGATTGCCTCTGACACCCAGGGAAGATTCCAGGCCATGTGCTTGCGATCCCAAATCCTTTGTGATTAATTCCTGCAGCACCAGCTCAGCAGAATGCTGGCAGCAAGTTACCAAGCCATGACTCCCTGAATCAGCAGCTGGTGCAGGAGGATCTGCTCCTTTCACAGTCAGCATGGGGCAAGCTGAGGCATCAAATTGCACAGGGGCAGGAAAACAGGAGGGCAAATCCCACCCCTGAGAAGTCCAGGCTGAAGCTGGACCCTTTGTTTTGCTTCTTTGAAAGCAATTTGGAAACACTCCTAAGCAAAATACATACAGCCAAAAGTACAACTAACTCCTTGTCTTTAACTGACAGACAAGTAGAAACACAACATACCTAAAAACCTCTCTATTTTACCCAAAAGCAAGACATAAATCAGTTGTTTCAACCATAAATATGTCCTATTTTTAAAGAAAATAAAGTGTGATTGTTTATCCTGAGGTGGAGGGATTTATCCTACCCTTTCTTTTCCCTCACACTGTTCTGTTGTGGTTTTGCCAGGCTCCCTTTTTCCATACATCTTTCAGCACTACAAGGAGTTTTCTAAGCAGAAATAAGTCACAGCCCTGAGGACTCACGTATAAAAGATACTGAGCTATTAGTGTCCAAAGAAGGCAATGAAGATGGTGAAGGGCCTTGAGGGAAAGCCAAAGGATGAGTGGCTGAGGGCACTTGGTCTGTTCAGCCTGGAGAAGAGAAGGTTGCATGGAGACCTCAGAGCAACCTGCCAGGAGCTGAAGGGGCTCCAGGGAAGCTGCAGAGGGACTCTGTGTTAGGAGCTGCAGGGACAAGACAAGGAGGAATGGGGAGAAATTTAAAGAGGGAAATTGATATATCGGGCAGACGTTTTCCCTGTGAGGGTGGTGAGACACTGGCACAGGTTGCCCAGGGAGGCTGTGGCTGCCCTAACCCTGGCAGTGTTCACAGTCAGGTTGGCTAAAGCCTTGAGCAACCTGTTCTGGTGGGAGGTGTCCCTGCCCAGGGCAGGGGATTGGGGCTGGATGATCTCTAATGTCCATTCTAACCCCTTAACATTCTATGAAACTATGAATCATTGTGTCCCTCCCAATTCTGAATATTCAGTGACTCTGTGGCTCTCAAGACTGACTACAGCATGACTTCAGGTACTCTGTAAAGATATGAAAAGAGTGTCCACTGGATTACATCAGAGAAGAAGGTACCTGGAACTAGGGCAGGGAGAATGGGAATTCGGTACTAGTCAGGGAGACAGCTGCTCTGGCAGGTCCTGCCCTGAGCTCACCCTCCCTCTTACCCCCCCTGCAGAGGCACACAGCCTGCCTGAGCCCTGCTGAGCCCACACTGGGGAGAACCATTAGATTTTCCCTCCAGCAAAACTTCTCTCCCGCTTGGCAAGTGACCCATCGGCCCCACCTATCCGTGACGGAAACACCTTCTCAAAGCTAAGCAACTCCAACTGCTTTTCCCTGGCAAGACTCAGATCCAGCTGTGTAACTCTCCAATTCCTGAGTCATTCACCAGAATAAAAAGTCACCTTGTTTTTGGTCTGACCTCAGGGATTCAGTGGAGACTCAGCTTTTCCCACCTGGGAAGCCTATGAGTGAGTGAGAGAGAAGGTGAAGCAAAGATAAGGAGTCAACTGGGGAAAGTAAAACTGGTTTAATTGAAAGGGAAATATTGAAAATGCTGAAGTAAGGATTTATTTCCAGGCAGTATTGCATTCCCAGGCACTGTTACATTCCTAGGCACTATTACATTCCCACAAAGGGGAGATAGGTCAGGTAGGAAACACTCTGGAGAAGTTCTCCATTCCACACTGTGGGTGTGAACTGCTTTCTCACTCCTTCCATGTCAGGCAGCATAGAGCATCCAGAGGGTGGAGTCACCATCCCTGGACATGTCCAAGGAACAACTGGACATGGCACTCAGTGCTCTGGTTTAGTCGACAAGGTGGTGGTGATGGGTCACAGGTTAGACTTAATGATCCTGGGGGTCTTTTCCACCCACAGTGATTCTGTGCCAGGTTCCCACCAAAGAAGAGCCCCAGGAAGGGTTTTTTATCTCCAGATAATTTAGGCACAGAGGTGGCCACACAATCATGGATCCTCCTTTGTATAGCAGAGATGAGAATCAGTTCCTTTCTTGCCTTTTAGACATGTGAGGGTGATGAGACACTGGCACAGGTTGCCCAGGGAGGCTGTGGCTGCCCCAGCCCTGGCAGTGTTCACAGCCAGGTTGGATGAGCCTTGAGCAACCTGCTCTGGTGGGAGGTGTCCCTGCCCAGGGCCAGGGGTTGGGGCTGGATGATCTCCAAGCTCCATTCCAACCCCTTAACAATCTATCAGTCTGTGAAACTAAAACTAATACTGAACCACTACCAGTCTTGCACATGCTTTAGGCTTCCTCTGTCCTCTAACCTGGTGCCTCTGTTCCCCTGGAGTAATACTGTCCTGTGACAAATTTTGACTAGGTGAAAGAAGGGAAGGGGGGGAAATTAAAGCCATTTTAGTCTCTTCTGAGATTTCTGAGATGAAATTTGTGCCAACCTTAAGCTCAGTCTGTGTGAAGGGACAGGAGAAGTTCACAGCTTTTTTGTCTAGATTTAAAATAGAATTAACTTCATAAGTTTACCAGGATTTCTACACATCCTACAAGTCAAAAAATGCTTCTGGTAATACCAGTGTGGCAAAAAGCTGTACCACAGCTCCCCATGGTTTCTGCTGTTCTTTAAGTGTGCAAAACCTGCACAGCTCGTTAACAACATCTCTTTTAAAGCAGATGTGAAGTGAGTGTGAGTGTGGAGAGCAGCACTGAGTGTCCTAGGACTTAAAACTTGGTTGAAAGAAACATATTCATTAATTTTTAGGAATCCTTTGAAACACAGATTAAACCTAAATGTACAATAAACACTGAAGCATTAACCTCAAGGCAATGATGACTGCACAGAAGAGCTAAAAGAGCATTAGAAGGAAAATCAGGTAGTCATCTAAAAAAGAAAATAGTGCAGTTGACTCTGTACCCAAAATCTCTTTGACTCCAAAATCTCCTTGGCTATATAACTGGGAAATAATACACAATGTGTTTCCATGCACATTTTAAAGCACTAAAGTTTATCTTCTCCCAACATCTGTGTGTGAGACTAACCACGAGCATTACCCGAAACAAAAATAAGCAAAACTCTCTAAAATTTGGTGTTTCTTCACTGCATTACTGACTTGGATATGCAATCCAAACAGAACAGATTCCCTTCACACAGGTAAAGGGATTCTGCCTGCAAACAAAGTCCTTCAGGGTGTGTTTATAAAACCAGGAGGGGAGAAAGCATTTCAGGGGCCACCACAGGCATTTCAAAAGCTTTTGTCACCCAAAACAAGCCCAGGAGCTCTCTGGTGTCCTCACATAGCTTTCAGAGAGCTTTAGCTGCTGCTGCCTGAAGAAAGGATTTTGAGTTTTCAAACCTTTATAGTTTTACTTACTAGAAAAGCAAAGCTGGGGAGGAAGGAATTTTCTGGGAGTCTAGACAGGACTCCAAACAAACTTCAAAGCCCAATCCACTCCCAGTACAGCTCATCTAGGGCCCAGCTGGGCTGAGAGGGGGGAAAGAGCCCTCAGAGCCCTCTCAGACATCCTGGCTACTGCTCCCAGGAGGTGAAGCCCTGGGACAGACTAGATAATATCCTGCTACTTAAGGCTTAGAAAAATAACCTCCCAAAGTTATGAATTCCTTCCCAGCTGAAGGCTGCAGAGGCAATGAATCAAAAGAGACCATATTTCTCACCATTTGTACTGTTTGCATTCAATAAAGCTAAAAGGCTCCAAAAGGATGTTGGATCGTGTCAGGCTGTTGCCATCTTTGAAGGGAACTGACTGTATTACTTCCTTCCATTATCCATGGCACATACATTCCCAAGAAGGAACCAGCCTGGCCCCAGACCCTCCACTCACTGAGCTTTGCTATCTAAATACAGCATTTGAACAAGAGGAGTATTATCATTTCTTTACAGCTTGGGAGGGGGAAACTGATTTATAGCCACCCATAAATCTGTGCTGGTGCAAAATAATCAACTCACATCTCTTGAACAGCTTTCTTTTTTTCCAAGCAGGAACACATGTTGATTGATGACACATATTATTTGTGCAGGTTCATGTTGATCTTAATGAATTGTTTATGCAAAAACAAAAGCTTCATACCATTCTGAAGCCTTTTCATGGCTTCAGGGGAAGAGTCATAATTGCAGATGAAATGATCTTTCATTGCAAATTGCTACTGAATACAATTGAGAACTTACAAGAGTCAGAATCAAGCAAGATTTGGGCTTCTCTAATAAAATACTTCGAGTCAAAGTGAATCTTTTAACAATGATTTTTACATTTTCTCTTGGTTCCACACCAAACTCTTCACATTTCCAAAAATCCATGCGATGCCAATTTTCAGCTGTTTTGTGCTCAAAGAAGTACTGAGTGATCCAAGCTGAGATCCAAACCTCAAACTCCACAAGTGATTTGGTATTGTAGCTGCAATCCCACTGCAGAATCCTTTGTTCCCCTACAGTGTCTCAGCCATAGCTACAATCCGGAGTGAAGAGAAGCAAGACAGAGTGAACAGGGAACAGAATGGAGAAAATCATGGAATCTCAGACTGGTTTGAGTTGAGAGGGATCTTAAAGCTCATCTCTACCACCCACTGCCATGGGCAGGGACACCTTCCACTAGCCCAGGTTGCTCCAACCCCCATCCAACCTGCCCTGGAACCCTCCCGGGCATGGAGTAGCCACAGCTTCTCTGGGCAACCTGTGCCAGTGCCTCAGCACCCTCATTGGGAACAATCCCTTCCCAATATCCCATTTACCTCTGTTCTCTTCCAGTTAAAACCCACAGCCCCTTGTACTGTCACCATCTGCCCCTACAAAAAGTCCCTCGCTCACTTTTTGTAAGCCCCTTAAGGTACTGGAAGGCTGTAATGAGCTCTCCCTGAAGCCTTCTTTTCTCCCAGCCAGGAAAAGGTGTAGTAGTAAAAGAACAGCAACTCTGAAAGCTGGAAAGGGCAACTTCTCTCCACGGACCATCTCTGTGCATCAAAACAAAAGTCATTCTGGAAACAGAAGGTGGTGGAAAGGAGTTTTTCCTTTATATACCCTGTGCTGGGGGTGCTTGAGGACATAAACTTTAGCATCTGAGGAACACTCACATTAATCAGGTGGTTTTTGTGAACACCTGAGGCACATCCACCAAGTAAGGCCCCTGTAATATCCCCTTGTACTCACTAGTACCATGTTCCTCCTTGTCAAGACAATCAAACAATTTGAAACAAGGAGAAAGATCTCATATTTGGCTATTCAGAAATAGAGCAATATTGTTTTATTAGTTTTGGGCCTCTCACAACAAGAAAAACACTAAGGTGTCGGACTGTGTGCAGAGAAGGGAACAGAGCTGGGAAGGGTCTGGAGCATCAGGAGTAGCTGAGAGAGCTGTGGGGGCTCAGCCTGGAGAAAAGGAGGCTCAGGAAGGACCTTCTGCTCTCTCCAACCCCCTGCCAGGAGGTGCAGCTGGTGGGGTCAGGCTCTGCTCCCAGGGAACAAGGGACAGGACGAGAGGAAACAGCCTCAAGTTGTGCCAGAGGAAATTTAGGTTGGACATTATGGAGAATTCCTTTACAGAAAGGTCTGTCCAGCCCTGGCACAGCTGCCCAGGGCAGTGGTGGAGTCACCAACCCTGGAGATGTTCAAAACCTGTGAGGATGTGGCACTTGAAGATATGATTTAATGGTGAACATGGTGGTGCTGGTTGATGGTTGGACTTGATCATCTTAAATCCCTTTTCCCACCTTAATGATTCTTTGATTTTATTTATTATTATTTTACTTAGTTTCTGTTTGAAAGAAAACTGAAAGTTACAGGCAACACTTGTGGATCTGCACTACCATGAACACAGTTCTAAGTCCCCTGGTGACACACAACCAGAGTAGAAAAATGGACAAATTCAAACAGAAATCACCCAGGAGTTATATTTTGTGGATCAGACTTGGTTCAGCTAAATTCATTCCTTAATCAGCTGCAAGGAAAGCAAACATGATACAAGGGATGCAGAGAGCAGGTGAGTGCTACTGGAACGACTCAACCCAGACTCCAGAAGGGTCATGGTCCAGAGCAGACCCTGGAGTGTTCCAACACATCTTCTGGAGGTGTTCTGCAAAGCAGCTCTGGAAGAGGAGCCTAAATCTGCAGCAGGTACCCTGGAGATTCCCAGCCCCACACCAGCCCTCCTGAGAGCAACAGGATTCCAGCCCAGGTGACTGGCACACCAGGAGAGCCTGGTTTGAATAACACAGCTAACTCCTTACTGTCTCGTTTGATTAACATGGTGTTAATTTAAGATTTCTTTCTATGCAGAAAAATTATAGGAAACAGACCTGACAAGCTCTGAGCTCAGAGGTGACTTTGTCTCACTGCAGACTGTACCAATAGCCCCATATCCTTGTGTGCCACATCCCCTTTACACATTCTGGTGTGTACACTGGTGAAGGGACTCAAGCATAAGTGCCATGAGGAGAGGCTGAGGGAGCTGGGGTTGTTTAGCCTGGAGAAGAGGAGGCCCAGAGGAGACCTTATCACCCTCTGCAACTCCCTGACTGGAGGTTGGAATCAAGTGGGGGTTGGTCTCTTCTCCCAGGCAACCAGCAGTAGGATAAGAGGGCACAGACTCAAGCTCTGCCAGGGGAGGTTTAGATTGGATATTAGGAAGAGATTTTTTACAGAGAGAGTGATCAGGCATTGGAATGTGCTGCCCAGGGAGGTGTTGGATTCACCATCCCTGGAGGTTTGCAAGCTGAGACTGGATGTGGCACTTAGTGCCATGGTCTAGTAACCATGGTAGGGTTGGATTTGATGATCTTGGAGGTCTCTTCCAAGCCAGTTGATCCTATGATTCTATGATCCACAGCATCATATTTACCTGAGCTTTATAGAAGGAATTCCAGTCTCTATTTATCTTTTAAATCGAAGACTCTACAAACCATTTTGTCTTGCACCAGACAGGATTTTTTTGAAGAAATATCTAACATTTCATTCTATTTTACTACCTTTTTAATATCTTTTTTGATATATTTTATCTACATTTCTACTCCATTTTATTCAATTTACTCTGTTTTGAGTAATATTCCATTACTCAAAATAGCAGTTCAGCAGTAGCTGAGGACCTGCACACTCAGCATCTTTATTTGCATCCCAGACAATAAAGTACCTCCTGTTTGGGGAATCCCATAAAAATAAACAGCCTGAGCAAAGTTGGCTTTTCAAACCCTCTTGGACATTTGGTTCATTATTGTCCCTTCCCCAGTTCTTATCCAAACAGTCCTGACAGCTTGTTTACACAGAGCTCTGCAGAGGTCCTACCTCCACAGAGTGAACCAGGGGAAAGCTCTAACTGGGGCTTGACCTTCAAAATAAGAACAAATTGCCAAATAAATAAATAAAACAAGAATAAACTGTTTGATTTGTGGATAATACTGTAAGTCATTCTCTAGAGACTCACTGCCAATTAGACAGAATTTCTACCTGTGATATTAGAGGTAACACCTTTTAATTTGATATTAGAGCCCCACATATATCAAGAAATATAAAATTCACCCTTAAAAACTTGTGGTATGGGGATTTTTAATTAGAATTCAGATTTCATTCTGCTGAAGTTGCATTAAAGCAGTGATATAAATGTTCAGTGAAGCTATTCACTGAGGTTACATGTTTATATGTGATAAACAACAGTCTATATGTATGTATAGCAACATACATATCTTATTTCCTAGAGAGCTAAACTTTGGGTTTTTGATGTTTGATTCTGGCAAACCGTTCAGCCCTGCCCAAAAAAGGTACATTTTAAGCCCTGAGAGATGAAAAGCACAAGTTGCAGCAGTTTAGCTTCTTTAAGTACTACTCCATTAACATCCTCAGTGTTCACCCAGGAGTGCTGGGGGAGATTAAAGGAGCTCCATTCCCAGACCTCCTCCCTCTCTCTGCTCAATGCCACATGGCCTTGGGAGCTGCTTAAGGAAGACATGGAATTCAGACAACCCCAAACTTACTTTAGGTGCATCATCAGTCATCCACAGGAGCTCTGATTCACTAACAGCTCTGGCCTAGGCTCAACAGCTCCTTTCCAACACACCTTGGCAGCAGCTGGGAAGTGCTTGAAGGAGTTGTCACTCAGGGATGTGTGAGATACTGAGTGTCACCTGAGCTCTTCCCTTAACACCACTGTTAAACACAGGTTAAGCATGGAGTAAAATCCTCACCTTGTTGGAATTCCTCACTAAGGTTTGCATATCTAGAGCATAGCATGGATAATGCTATCATCTATGGATAACAGATATCCATGGATAATAGCTAATTATTAAAAGGAATAATTAAAAATAGCTTTTTTTAAGACTATTTAGGGTTTTTTTAAGAACTATATATAAAATGCAGCCTTTTAAAATGAGATCATGAAAGGTTTTATAGTTAATTACTCTGATAACAAGCACACACTGAGATGTTGAGATTTTGCACTGAATCCACGTTAAATACAGGCTTGGAGCATTGCTGAGGACTCCAGGAAACTAAACCAGCCAGAAAATTCCTACTCAGAGCTAACACTGCCATTAATGCCCCAGGAATGTGCTTTACCTTTGCTTCATGCCTGTACCCAACACTGAGGAGTCCACAGGTCAAACGCTGACCTTGACTCCACTCCTCCTGCAGCCCTGGGACAGCAAACCTATCACTGCCCATGAGGGTGGAACAGAGGATATCACCTGGAAATAATGGAATTACAGACGTGATGCTCAATTGGAACTGATTTTGTAGTTCTGGGAACAAGAAGGGAGCTATAAAATTCCCTTTATTAGTAATGATGTGGTTTAGTGGAGCACAAACAACTTTCAACATTTCCTATGTCTTTAAATTTAAAACTATGATCAGGAAAATGTAATTCTGAACCTGCTCATGGAAAGGAATGTGAGGAAGGAAATGGTCTTTCTACCAGTGGTTAGACATGGACCAGCTGTGCCCTTGTATTTGGAGCTGGGCAAAAAGGCTTTCTCAGCCCATGCTTGGCTGTGGCTCAGAGGAGCTTCACTACATCTTCTGCACAGGAAACTGTGATAAGGGGAAAAAAGAGGGAGGGAGAGCTGAGCAGGGTCTTGTGAGAGGGAATAGAAGGGAGAGGAGACAATGATAATGCCTTCTCCTGGGCTGTTCCCTCTTAGGGCTGAGGCAGACAGGGTCAGGCAGTGACCCATGACAGCTCCGAGTCAGCAGTCAGGGACACACTCACAGCAACTGCTCGGCAGTAACTCAGCTCCCACATCACAAATCCTGGCTGGATGGGGAGACATCTCCTCACAGGTTGTACTTAGCCAGGAGACATCACAAAGTCTGAATTGCTAATTTGTATTCGGGGACTTTTACAGAGAGAATTTTTACCCCTCGTGTTCCCCAGCACTGGGGCAGTTGCAGTCCATCATGGCAATGGGTGTTTAGGGAGCCTTAAATTCAGCAACCACTTGGCTGTTGTGCATGTTTGGAACTCCCAGGAGGCACAAATCCTGATTAAATGTTTGCTGAAAAGCAGGAA
>NW_008652355.1:148547-169885 GCF_000695815.1 Acanthisitta chloris
AGCAGCTTAGTCTCATGTTGTTTTCCCTGTCCAAATGATCCAAAAGGCATCAGTCCATAAAGTGAGCTAACTGCCTGGAAACTCCAAACTTGCTGAAAACAAACCCATTTTGATATAATTCATTGAACTTTTGTTTAAAAAAGACAAACCCTCATAAACCCAGGAGATAATTTCTGCTTTTGCCACACATGTACCACAAGAATCCTTTGGAAAAGGCCTCTAAGATCACCATTCCCAACCATTCCCAAGCACTGACAAGACCATCACTAACCATGTCCCCAAGTGCCACATCCACACAGCTTATAAATCCCTCCAGGAATGGTGACTCTACCACTGCCCTGAGCAGCTGTGCCAGGGCTGGACAACCTGTCAGCCCCTATCACTGTTGCAAGAGGACAGGGGATAATGGTTTTAAAAGAAAAAGAAGGCTGATTAAGATTAGATATAAGAGGTTTTTTACTGTGAGGGTGCTGAGACTCTGGCACAGGTTGTCCAGAGAAGCTGTGGCTGCCTCACCCCTAGAAGTGTTGCAGGCCAGGTTGGATGGGGCTTGAAGCAGTCTGAGCTAGTGGAAGGCATTCTTGAGCTTTAAAAGTCCTTTCCAACCCAAACTGTTCTGTGATTCCATGTTATTCAACACCCAAGTATCTCCAGATATCTCTGCACTACTCTGCCTGATGACTCAGTAAATGAAACTGAAGCACAACTCCAGATGAGCTTCTGACCTGTATATGGAGATGTTTTCTTGGCTTTTTATTAAATCTTATGTTACTGAAGGAAAAATAAGGTGGTGTAAAACCCCCCAGCCCTGTCAGGTCCAACAGAAGTGACAGCATTCCTGAATCACACTCGTATGTTCACCACTGGTTGCAATTTGGCACAAAACAGCATCCCCAGGAGGCTATCCACACACAGGTTGGCTCTGGGAGCAACACAGGATAACCACTGCCAGTATTTCCCATTTCCACCTTTCCTTTTCTTGATCATGAACAATAAGCTGCAAGTCCAGCATTGACAATGAATTTGAAAGCACAAACTTACTGTGAGGGTGGTGAGACACTGCCCAGGCTGCCCAGGGAGGCTGTGGCTGCCCCAACCCTGGCAGTGTTCACAGCCAGGTTGGCTAAAGCCTTGAGCAGCCTGCTCTGGTGGGAGGTGTCCCTGCCCAGGGCAGGGATTGGCACTAGATGATGTCTAAGCTCTATTCCAACCCATAAACATTCTATGAAACTTGGTGGAACATCTCTTCCAGGATATATTTGGAAGTACAGGATGGATCCTCACCAACTGCAGGCTGGAACAGCTCTGCTAAATTCAGGACTACAACAATTTATATTCACCATCCACTTACATGTCAAAAATTGTATCAATCTTGCCTATTTTTCCCATCTTCTTCAGAAATCTTCTTTTCACAGGGTGCCAAGCAAAGCAATATCAACTCTGTGGCTAACAGAGGAAGAACTGTTATCTATCAAGCCAAAGCAGCTAACTGTACTATGTTTTTTGGCTCAAGTGCACCAAGTTTAATTGCTGAAATACCCTTAAAATTTGATAAAAAGGAAAAATAACATTCTGTATTGCTAGAGGAATTTCAAAACCTAAAAAAAAAAGCTGTAAAATAACATTTGTGGCTCAATTTCAGAAGTGTCTTTCAAAAATATAACCCCAAATGTCAGCTCTGCTGAGCTCTGCCATTAATCAGTTTATGCCACTGCTTTACATCACTTGTAAGATCTAATACTCTAAGTAGGTACAGAGAGGGCACTTCTCCTTCAGACACAGAGGAGGAGGGGATGAGTTTCATATTCCTAACAAAGCCATAGAGTTTCATACAGTTTATTAGAAATCACAGAATAATCCAAGTTGGAAGGGACCCACAAGGATCATCAAGTCCACCTCCTGCCCTGCACAGGACATCCCAAGAAACCACCCTGTGCCTGAGAACATTGTCCAAACACTCCTTGAGCTCTGTCAGGCTTGGGGTTGTGACCACATTCTCCATCCTGTGACCCTGGCACTGGAATATCGCCCAGGGAGGTGGTGGAGTCACCATCCCTGGAGGTGTTTAAGAGGTGTTTGGGTCTGGCATTGAGGGATATGGTTTAGCATTTAGGAGTTACAGCAGAGTGGCAGTTAATGGTTGGACTTGATGATCATAGATGTCTCCTCCAACCTTGATAGTTCTATGATTCCATGACCTTAACTGAGGTAGTCACACCAGGCACCAGGAGGGCTAAGACCAGTCTTTTCTGAGGTCCATGAAGTACAGCCATGAAATCCTCTTAGATGTGCCCAGATGAGCACTCAGGAGGTTTGAGAACCTCTCAGTCCTGGAATTGTAGGGGCTGGAATGGATCTTCTAGAGATCATCTAGTCTGCCCTGGGCAGGGACACCTCCCACCAGAGCAGGTTGCTCAAGGCCTTTGCCAACCTGGCTTTGAACACTGCCAGTGTTGGGGCAGCCACAACGTCCCTGGGTAACGTGTGCCAGTGTCTCACCACCTTCACATAATAAGCTCTGACACTCTGGTTTGATAAGCTTTGACACTTCCTTATCACATGGCCAACAGCAAAGTATTGACTTTAGGTGTTTTCCAGCTTAAAGGATCCTTTGATTCTCTAATTTGTTAGGGACTCTATATAGCTCCTCAAACACTGCAGCTGACAGAATATAAACCAATCATTAAGCCAACTCTGGTAAATACAAGCTGGATAGCATCTGCCTCATGAAATGAGAGGCTAATCATACATCACAGAAACTTCCACTTGCCATTTTGTTCGCCAGGCTGCAATATGCTCAAGCCCCTCAAGCAGGGTCACCTCCCTGAATCAGGTACCGACTTGCAGTTAGCAAAGGTATTAAATAAATAAATAACTCACAACTCACATCTGGAATAAATATCAATCAAAACCCCTATTCAAGAGACACTTGTATCAAGCTTTTATATTCTCACTTGGTAATACATAGGCTGAAGCAAATACATAGATTGAAGCAATGCAATATTGAAGGGTTAAGGTTAACCTGTTGATTGTTTAACCTTCCCTAGAACATATGGCTTTGCACTCAAGGGCAAACCTGGGGAAAGCAACTCAATGCCCAGAGTACGTGTGAAATTCTTGGGAAGGTCACTGGAAGGCAAAATGTACCTGAGCACTTGGCCTGAACATGTTTGGTTCATGAGCCTTCACTGCTCCCAGTGTGCAAAGATGTCTGAGCTTCACACACCTCTGCTAGAACAAGAGAGTCTGTTCCATAAATTAACCAAAGGACTAGTTAGTAACTGGTTGGCAAGCATAAGAAATAGCCAAACACTCTTACCACCTTTTCATTGGTTTTCAGCACCTTTTCATTGACTAACAATGAAGGAGAGGATATCTAAACAAGTTCTGGACATAATCAGAGCAGTAATTAGCAATATGCAAAGAACCAGTGTTCACTGCTTCCTTTCCCAAGGAAAACACAGCTGAACTCATTCCAAGTGCAGCATTCTGATGACTTCTCTCCAGAAGGGTATCAGGAAGGAACAAGAAAAGCTATTAATGATAAAGCTTAAAAGTGGACTTTAAAACCTTCAGGAAACATCTGCATGAAGTGACTAGACAAGTATGAGAAGATTTCAACCATATTCCTTTCTCAGGTCAGCAGTGGCAGAGTAATTTATAAATAATGCTGTCCATTTTCTGGAGTACATCTTTGCCCAAACTCATGACCCTGAGGAGCATTAGTAGGTGTCAGGACAGCAGTTTGTGAGCCTTGAGCCTGGCAATTGGACCAACTCAGCTGTTCTGCTGGATCCTTCTCTGCCCAGAGCAAGGAACAGTGGAGTGTTTGGACAAGTCACACCACAGCTCTTCATTGCTCGACAAACTGGCACCAGGGAGGAAAACTTGCTCAAGATTAACATACTCACAGAACTGGGTGTAAAATAGGAACCACTGATTTTGGGTCCTGTGTCCTGGGCTATTACCTTACTGGTTTAAATGGTATTTCCCTGTACAGTCTGAATCATGGATCTCAAATCCTACTCCTTTGGGATGTACAGTAAAGAACCCTTTGAAGGACATTCCTTTTCTCTCCTTTAGCTTATAGCAATTCTAATTACATTAATATTTATCTTTTGTAGATAATATCTCAGGCACCAAAGCAGAAATTATCAACACACTGCACAGAGAATTAAGGAAACAGCTCTTGTTAGCTGAAGCTGATTCGGAACTTCACATTCCCAAATAAGATATCACTGAAACCAGATTGTATAAATACTACGCAAAATGCAATTTGAGGTAAAGAATTTTAGTGTGGTGAATTTTCGTGCTCATCTTCCATGAATCAAACAGGATTTGGGAAGGCTAAGGGCAACATGATGCTGCATTTTCCTCCTTAGATGACCTAAAATGAAGCACGTGGGAGGAAGAAAGGATAGGTGTTCTACTTCTGTATAAATTGAGAAATAGACAATCCCATTTTTTTTAACTCTTAATTCATATTCTTGGGGTTTTTTTAACCTTTACTACAATACCACTTACTAAAGCTAAATAGTAAAACAAGGGAAGACTAAGCAACTTCACCACTGAAGACAAGTTTGTTGGCAACACCGTCAAGTGAAGTGTGCTGAAAAAGTCCCTGGATTGCCACATCCCTGCATCCAGCATGTACCTGCAAACTTTATGAGTCTTACTCAGTTGCACCTCTGTGTGTCACCACAGAAACACAACTAGTTACCAGTACACGGTGTACTAGTAGGAATTACTGGGAAGGACACCCTCTCCTACCAGTTGGAATTTAAGTGGTGATCATGGTTATAGGGTTGTCCACTGTATGTAAACATCATCACGATAATGAATCAGCTCCTCCCTGTCCTGTTTGCCAACACTGTGCTCATTTGCAAGCACCACTGGTGCCATCCAAGTCCCACACTGCCAGCTGCCACCTCTGGAAGCTGCTTCCAAGCCTGCAGGCCATCAGCACAGGCACTGGAAAGGCCTTTCCAGTGCCCTACCAAAATATGTGGATTCTAGAGACTTCAGAAATCATTATGGCTGCAGGTCTACTCTGATTAAAGGACACACACTCCCCCTTTCTTCTTCTGTTAATCAGCAACACGAAGAGTTTCCGTGGTGAATGTTTTGATGCAGAAGGATTTGAGAGACTTGTGGATCTCTGCAAATTATCTTCTTGCACTCCAAGTATAAGACAAAGCAAAAGCAACCAGGTGTCACAGAGAAACAACTGGGTCATTCTATTCACAACAGAAATTAACAGCAGTGACTAAGGTGCACTGAAAGATAAACTTTCAAAACAAAGAAACACATTTTCCTCATCTAATCCATAAAAGTCTTGAAAGTGCAGAATATTTACCTTCAAACTAAAACGAACTTTAACAACATTTCAATAAAGCTCATTTGATAGTATATTCAAGCTAATTCGCACAAAGTAAATTCAGCAGAGTTGATTTCCTGCTCACTCTGCCTCACATTCCTCAGTGCTGCTCTCCACACTAGATGATGTGGTGACAGACATGGAGGAGTGAAATCATAGCACTATCTCTTGAAAACTGCCAAAAAACTGATTTCTCACCGTATGGGACCTGTAACAACCCTGAAGTGTTTTAGCCCTCGACTGCTTTTTCCCTTCCGACTATGACACAGTGACCTAAAATTCCCAGCTCAGCAGTTCCATGGTGATACTTATCCAAACAGGTTTTATCTCCACTCTGACATGGCAATTCAAAGTTATATTAATAACACCACATAGCAAGATGATATGAAAAAATACATGTATACTTCAGCTTGTTTAATATTAGTTCTGGCAAAGCCTTAAAGCAGGAATCATGTCTGGAAACCTTATCTGGAAATTCCTGCCCCAACAGCACAATACTCCGTGTTCCACTGGACCAGGTTGCTCCAAGCCTCATCCAACCTGGCCTTGAACACTTCCAGGGATGTGCAGTTGTCTACAGCAACATTACCTGGCAAGGGAAATTTCTGAGGTCAGTAGTATTACACATAATTTATATCCATAAGTGATTTGTCTGATCGGAGCTGGACAATCATTCCAGACTGGGTTTGGATATGACCTAGTAGGCTCTATGTCATCTGTTTTGCCGAAGTTAAATTGTCTGAATTTTTCTAGCTGTAAAAAAGAGAAGTGCAAAGATTTTTGGTACTTAACCCTCAGATTCTCCCCTTCACTTTTCCCAGGATATGTAGCCCAAACCTCACTTAACGCAAAGCTGCTATTTATTATTGTCCTGGAAAACACACATCCAGACATTCCCTAATTGTGAAGGACAAATCCAGCAGTGATGAGAGGAAAATGAGGAGTGGTTTGAGGTTTTCTCCCTGTATGTGCTCAGTTAGTCATCTTTTCCTGCTACTTATTTTTCATGGCAAGCTCTGAATTTTCACCTGGGGTTCATCAAAGACATGTTCAGTTTTGTGTGTACAGAGTGAGAGAGAAGATGATGAGGTTATTCTGCCTCCAGAGGTAGCTTTGGGGTGGTCTGTTTAGCTCTTAAAGGACTAACAGCATCACTAGAACTTGCCTGAACTGACTCCTCCCTCAGAGTCTGGAGCAGAGATGGGAATGGAGGAATTCCTCACCAGGTCAAGGCAGCACCTGAGGGAAGCCTGTTGTGGAGCTTTCCCATGCTGTGCTCATTCTCTGGGCAAACAGAAGCCTCCAGTCTCACATGTGTCAATCTAACACCTTGAACCAGCAAGAAGTTCATTTTATTAAAGGGGGAAAAACGTAGATTTCCATCACTCCTTATAAAAGGGCTCCAAAATGTCAAACATGGAGGTAAAAGTCATATTTCACAAGGGCTCAAGCCCAAACTGCCTTTTCCCTTGCACCTGCACTGAAGAACATGTGCTGTGTGGCTCTGTGCTGGCTCAGTGTTCAACATTTGAACTGGAGCTGCTCCAGCTTTTGAATAAATATCTCTTTGGGGGGAGAGGGAATTACATTCCTTAGTCAAAATACAGTTTTTCTTCTCTGAAATTCTGAGAGAAATGTGTACTTGTGAAACATTAGGAACCAGCCAGGAGAACTGGAAACTTTTCTGTCTGCAAAGAGCTCTGCTCCTTCAGCGCCCCTGACCCCAAGCCTGACCATATGGCCAGCCCAGAGAGAGAGCTGCAGGCAGAAGGATGTTTCTGGGCACTTCTCCCTGAGTAATGCTTGTTTCCAATAGGGGAACTCTTGGGGAACAATATGAGGCACAATTCAGAGGGATATGAGAGCTCATTTGAGATCAAGAAAGCAACACCCACTTGGTGTCACATGAGATGGCAAGTTAAGAACAATTTATGAACAATCTTGGGAGTTCCAATAGTGAGAGACCATCACAACTGAAAGAATAACAATACAAAGAACTTCTTTTTGACCTAATAGATCTTTCAGAAAATGGTTGTGATAAGGAAGGGGATCTGGATGGTACATAACAGATCGCCCAGAGAAGCTGAGGATGGAAGGGTTCAAGGCCAGGCTGGATGCGGCTTGGAGCAAGCTGGGCTAGTGCAAGGTGTCCCTGCCTACTGAATAAGATGAGCTTTAAGGTCCCTTCCAACCCAAACCATTCTGGTATTCTATGATTTATCAGGGAACATCACACTCTCTCATCACTTGTGCTGTGTGCAGAAGAGCAGATCAAACAATCCAAAACGTCTATCTCCAAAGATCGACCAAACAATCCATAAGGTTTATCTCCAGAGATCAACCAAACAGTCCATAAGGTCTATCTCCAGAAATTGACCAAATAATCCATAAGGTTTATCTCCAGAGATCAACCAAACAGTCCATAAGGTCTATCTCCAGAAATTGACCAAATAATCCATAAGGTTTATCTCCAGAGATCAACCTCCTGCAGCCTCCTTAGCTCACACTGCATCTGCTGAAGACCTGCAGGAAGACATCCCAGCATCAGGAGCTTGCCATTATTGTTTAAGGCAGTTGAACCACAGCTCCACACAGCAGCAGCAACAGATGCTGGAGAAGGAAGCTGGTGCCTGGCTCAGCTGGGGAGCACCAGCTGCTGGGTCCCTGCTCCACAGTAGAGTCCCCTCAGAGGGTCACCCTGTCACACTGGATGTACCACACCAACTTTCACTGGTCTGGAAATGCTCAGGGTTGGTAACTCTGCTAACCCACAAACTGTACATGTACAAGTGGTGGTAGAATTGGGTTTTGGGATAATAAGACCAACTTCAGATTCTAAAATGCCTTCTCAGAATCTACATTTTATGTAGGTCTATGATATAAACAACCCAAGAAATTAACATATCCAAGAACAAAGAAAGCTGTGGAGAAGCATAACGAAGGAAGCTGAACAGAAGAGAAGAAAGGAACAGATGCCAGATTATACTTAAACAAAGTTACCAGTTTATTTTCCCACTGATTTGAATAGCTAAAATACACATTTTTGCCAATGCAAACAGGTGATTAATATACATTAAAAATCCCAGGAAGCAAAGGGCTACACTTGTATTTGCCTGACATTTGTTAGCCATTCACCATGTTACAGCACACCCTGAGCAGAGCAATAATAATATTAATTGGACAAAGGCTGACTGGTTAATTGCAATTAAGCGTGGCCTTCCAAATGGGAAGATGCACTCTGTAGTGCACATAAGCCTCATTTATCCTGCATAGACAGAGAGATGAACCTGGCATGAAATATTAGGATCACAATTGCTGTTGGCAAATCATCTGAGGGGAAGCTGCTGGCTGGGATGAGGAGGGATTACACAAAGAGCAGAGAGTGGAAAGGCAGCAGTGAATCAGCCCCACAGAATGTCCTTTCATTGAGGAGCAGCAGGGATGGGAGGGCTGCTGGCAGCAGTGAGGGCAGGATGCTCTGGAATGCCAGAGGGTGCCAGGAGGTGTGGGATAACCTCTGGAGGAGGGAATGCTGGAGGACACACGAAGCCCTAACAGTTTAAGGTGACATGTAAGGTGGTTCAGCTCAGTCTCCTTTTATCACAGACACTGCTGATGAGCTGAACCAGTGCCATCGTTAAGCTAATTAAGGTTCTTGCCCAAACGGCTCCCGCTGGAAAGCTCTCCCAGTGCCTCACAGCTTTTGGAAACATTTCCTGATGGCCAGTTTAGACAAATTTACCTTTGCATCAGCATTAATCTGGGCCTTGGTTCCATTCCCTGCCTGCCTCGCATTTAGGAGGAGAACTGCTATATTCCCACAAAGCAGCAACATTTGCTTGGCTTGACTGAACAAGCTGCAGCCTCACCAGGAGTCTGTCCAGACTAGTGATCTCCAGAATTCCAGGGGTCTTTCCAGAACTTTCTACTTTTATACTGAAACTTCTCTTGCTCCACTATTAGTATCAATTCCCTGATACACTCTTGGATGCCATTTGCCTGTGCATCTGCCTGCCCACAGCAATGATTCCCAGTTGGTTGGTTGCTATACTCCCATTTCCCTTCCTTGTTCCATGTTCTCCATGTTCCAAAATGGAAAAACCACAGAGGACAGAATCTTACCTTGAAGAAATCCAGTATAAAATTCCTATCTTCCTGGAATAACAAACAAGGAAAGTAAAAGGCTTCTTAGGAACTGTGAGATAGAAAAGCTTCTTTTCAAGGGACAGAACTCAGGCTGGACCAGGAATTTCCATCAAGAAACAACAACTTCCAGGGGGGACACAAGTGGGGTCTAGAACTTGGTTACTGGGAAAGGAAAATCAGGATGGATATTAAATCAGGATGGATATTAGAAGGGCATGAAAGGAAGAGAAGGACCATGTTGCTGAAGGAGAACATGTGAGATGGGCTGGACAGGAGCACAATAGCCACAGATGAAGAAAACCAGCCAAGATCATCATCATCTGTTCCAAAAACTGGGGCACACATATTCTCTGTGTAGCACAGTGGGAGTTTCCTAGGTTCTTGCCTTGCTCCTCCCTTTGGAGCTGTGGAGGGGCTGCTGAAGAGCCAGGGAAATGCTTGGGAAGATGTGAGCAGCCCTGAGGTGTGATCTGCTCCCAGAGATGCTGTGAGGACCTGTTTGTGTGTTTTGCTAACAGCACAGCTGTTGTGCAAGGTGTTTATCCAATAACTGCAAATCATGGCAGGAGGGCTTGGAACACGAGTTGAGAGTGATTTTCCCTGGGTCCTTGGGGGTTGGTTTTGTTTTGCTCTCTCTGCTTCAGGTACAAGTTCATGATCTAATGACAAGCAGTGCTTCCAACACACCTTCCACTGAAGGGGCATCTTCTCTAAGATCTGATCCATAAACTTTAATGGACTAAATCCCATTACGATGCCACCTAAGTCAATCTGATCACATTAGGGCCTAAATTTCTAGTCCTGGAATGCTGCAGTAAAGTTAATCTGTCTCAAATTTGTCCTGATTTCTGAGGAACAAGATTTCCCCCACATTGTAGGTCACTGAATTTATACTCAGCAGATGAAAGATGGATTCATCACCCTCCTGCACATTTGATATGGAAATCTAACCAGAAATCCCAAATAACAAACAGCAACAAAGGGACAGTAGAAGAAAAAACCCAAGTGCATTTATTGCTTCGAAAGCAAAGCTTTAATCAACAGAATTAACTTGTTTGAAAAGGAAAAAACCCCTTGGATTTTAGAAATGCTGACCAGAAATTCCTTCAGAGAGTGAGTTTCCACTGGAGAATGCCAGCCCTGCACAATGAAAACATTACCTGGAGATGGTTCAGTGCTGAACCATTTGCTGCAGCCCCTCAGAGCTGACTACACCTCCCAGCCCTGAGAGGTCAACGGGGAGTTCACCCTCCCAGCTCAGCCCTTTGGCAATGTGCCTCCCCGTTCCCAGAGCTCCCAGTTGCATGGGCCCCCTCCAATGCAGCTCCTGAAGGGGTGCTGGGAACCAGTGGAGCTAGAGCCTGCAACCATAGCTGAGCCAGATACTTTGGAGCCTTGGCTCCTAAGACTTCCAGCTTCCTGGCTCCCCTTCAGCCCACCTGGCAGATTAAAGGGCAGCCCAGAGCTTGGAAACAGCATTCCCAGGGTTGTGTGCTCTCCACGCCAATGGCTCCATGTGCCCCCCAGGCAGCTTGTCCTGAGTTAGGGCCTCATTCCCTTTGCAGGGAATTTCACAGGTTTGGCTTTCCTTGCAGCCCTGAGCAACCCACAGCCTTTAAACGCTGGAGTCCTCCCTGAGTGGGAATCATCTTTCTCCACCCAACTCACATATTAATCCTTTAAAAACACAAACAAGCTAATTCATGGGGGAGAGCAGGAGCCAACAGTTTGTAGATTACAGGGGTTCTCTGCTTGTATTTGTGTCCCTGTGGATTTCACGGAGCTGCTTCCAGAATGTGGATACAGCACTGCCTGCACTGCCTCCCTCACCTGCTGAATCCCTGACCTGTGCCAACAGGACGCTCCAGCAATACTCTGCTGCCACAGTCCAGCAAAGCTGCAAATCAGCCCTGGGAGCAACAATTCCCATTAAAATTCTCAGCAGTGGAAAAAGATCCATGAGAGAAAATGGCATCTGTAGTTTTACAGCTTACTGACACAGGTTTATATGAAACAATGAACAAAATGAAGAACAGTTTGTCCTTTGAAATGAAGTATAACCTCAACTCAAGCAACTAGCCCTGAAGGTTAAGAAATGCTTTTAAACTTCATCACACAAACCTTCCCTGGCCTTTCAGATCAGCCCTGAAGTCTCCTCTGCAGGACAGCTGCTCTGTTAAAGCAGTTTAACCAGACCCCTATTAGCTCCACCAAGACATCTCACCCTTTCTAATTTTTTAGCCTTGTGTGCTTCCCTGGAAGCCAATGTATGCAGATGGGCCCTAGTAAGATTCCTTTCAAACCGACAGGAGCCATCAACTGTCCTTGGAATACTTAAAGAAAAACACAGGTGTTCCCTCTGGCCTGCAGGAAGAGGAAATACCACACTGATTAAAACTTGAACCACACCACCAGGACAGACCTGAACCTCCTCTCACCCTCCTCCTGCCTCCCCTCCCCGGTTATCCCAGTCTAGTGAGCAGGCAAATGTCATTTTAACTCATCTCAGGATCTACACGTGTAATGTGATAACTCCAAGGAGAGTGAGGGAGAGGCAGGAGGAAGCAGCACTGCCCCACAGGGATGGGGTGAGCACAGAGCATCTATAAAACAACAACAGCCTCCATTTTATGGAAGAAAACCTGAATTATAACATCAAAAAAAATCACCCTGAGAAGCACACCCCACATTCCCAAGACACCACTTCTTATTCCTAGAAGCTCCTCCAAAACACCCTTGTCTAAGCCCTTCTGATGAGTGAGCAGGACTTCACCCTGCTCCTCTGTCCCTTCCCTTTCCCTCCCCATTTCATGTTGTGCAGCTATGCTGAAACACACCCTTGAGCTGAGCTCCACACCCTGTTTTGTATTCAGATATAGAAGGAAATTAAAACCTACCAGCTCACTGCTTCCAAATGTCTCTTCCATGTGTGAACCCTCCAGCAGTGCTGGGGAGCACAAGGGGCCAAGAGGTTACTCCAAGCTGTATGACTCAGGGGCTGCCTCAGACCCCCCAAGTCTGCAGATCTGACTTGCTGTGGGTGTGGAGAGACAAAGAGCTCCTTTTGCAGAATCAAATTTTCCTTTCCTGGTAGAGCAATTCCTTTTGGAGCAAGACAAGGTCATGTGAGGGCTCTGCCTCTCAGCCCCTCTAGACACTCAGAGCTGATGGATCTCAAGTGCCTCGTGGTATGCAGAGAAAGTATTAAATACTGAGTTCTTACACACATGATGCTGAAGTCTCCATGAAACCACATGAAACCTCTTGTTTCCTCTCTCCCAATCAGGCCCACCAGTGCTTGCTTTCTTTAGGAGCCAAACAACATTCTTGGAGAGCAGCTCAGGATCTCCAGAGGTGTAAATCACCACCCTCTACCTTATGAGGAACATTTGAAAGAGGACAAGTGCTCAAAGCCATAAACTTCAGATTCCATACATGTTCCAAAGCTGCAGTGAACACACATTCCTGACTGGAACTGCTTTTCATTTGCAGTGCCTTGAAAGCACAAATGCAAAAGTCTAAATCAACTTAAATAACAACAACAAACCATTGAAAATATTGACTATTTGCAAGGTTTTAAAAGAAACTGGAAATGGGAATCATCCAAATGCCTAAGGCAATGCCATGGAGGTGTGTCCAGTGCAAAGGCAGTTGGAACGCCTGGGGAAATGCAGTGTAATCCCAGCTCCACTGAGGAATATTTACAATCACGAGCCTGAAGGAGCAGTGGACACTAAAGCCCCAATTCTCACTGCTGCAAAGGGCTAAAAATCCCCAGCCACAGTGGGAAGAGCAGAATAAAAACCACATGGCAGCTAAAGAGAGAGGCAAAATTGCCACAACCTTTGTGACCACAAGTCCCGAGGAGATAAAGCCATACTTGGGCAGGCACATCCCACTTGTGCCTGAGTGGGAATTCTGAGCAGCACCAGTTGTGCTGGTGACTGGCAAAGTGCCCTTTGCTCTCCAGCAAGCCTTTAATTAAAGCTATTCCCAGTTATCTCTGACCACAATCCCTGTCCCGGTGATCAGATGAGAGCAGGTACATCCCTAAGGAACTTCCAGCACCAGCTCTGGCCAGGGCAGAGCTTCCATATGCACCTTAAATGTCGAGGCACTAAAATTCCTGCTCCAAGTGTGCACATGGGGTGGATAAAACACACTCACCGATGCTAACAAACACGTGCTTGCAAATGCCTAATTAAAAACATTAGTTCTTTGTGAAAATTCTCAGGGAACAAGGAAGACTGTGCATTGGGAATTGGGGAAGTACAATTTGAAATCATCACTGGGAGGGAAAGACTTTCCTTCCCATGTATAATCTGCAAGAATGGAAATCATTCCAAACAGTTTGCCAGGTTTCATTAGAATTTCAAATCCAGATGACAAACTCTTAAGGAAAAATGGGGGGAAACCCTCTAAAATGTATGATTTCCTGCAAAACTTTGGTTTTAATTAAAAAGTGATGTTTTTCCCTGAATGCAAAGTGTCAGTCAACCTGTAAGGCACCAGGAATTGACAGGATTTTACCAGCATAAATTCTGCTCTGCGTTCAGCACCTTCTGTCAGCAGCTGGGGATAAAGAGCAGGAGAATAAGTGCCGTTTAATCCCTGGGAAATTGCCTTCCTTCTCCCTAATCCATTGTCAGGAGAAAATGCTGTATTGTTGAGAGCCAATTAGGGACAATATGGACTTGTGTTGAAACATGGGACGATTCCAGGAGGTTTACTTCAGAGGACTGTGGGTTCAAGCAATATTATTAACCTCCAGTATCATCACTTAGCAAATTGATTTTAAGCCCTCCAAGTCCGTGAGACAGAAACTATTGAACCTATGAGCATCCTGATCCAATGCCAAAGGTGGATTTCATTTCTCCCCATCCCTGGAAGTGTTCCAGGCCAGGTTGGATGGGGCTTGGAGCTACCTGGGCTAGTGGAAGGTGTCCCTGCCCATGACAGAGGGTGGATGAGATGAGCTTTAAGTCCCTCCTAACCCAAACAATTCCGCCTAAGTTCCTCTGTGATTTTATGCTTATTAATCAGAATTATTTAAAAGAGATGGAATATATCAAATATGCAAATCACAGACCTTTAATAAGAAACTTTCCAAGCATTGCTCATTGGTTTACTTTGCTTTCAGGACAGAATCACAGTGGAAGTATAACTAAGCTGTCAGGGTTACTAACACCTTGCCACATACATATATATTATACATATATAACATATTAGGTATAATGATATCCCACTGGGCAGCAGACATCAAAAGACAAGAACAATAAGCCAAGCTTCTAAGCAGGCTTTAAAATCCTGAGTTTCCTAACAAGTTGGAACAAGGATACAACATGCCATGACCTTACACAGGCACAGGCCTTGTGCTTCTTGGACTACACAGGAGCCTACACCTCTCCTCAAAATATCCTAAAACACCCCCTGATGAGGCAGTAAATTCTGTCAAGTGAGTCTCTATTAAATCCTGATTGCTATCCTTGGAAGCAAAATTAAGTCATTTCAAATAATTACCTCTGGAATTATGAAAATATGGTGCTTATATGGAATTAAGCAGGAAAAAAAAGTCAAATATTTTTTCCAGTAGAAAAAAAAAGCATGTCCCAGGTGTTCCTGCAATAACAACACCTGAGGCTATGATGTTTTGGGGTCAAAGAAGGTGACAGAGGTCAGGTGAGGTCAGTGCCTTGATGTGAGACCTCCAAGGGAACGAAAAATGCCACAGGGAATCCTGGTGGGGATTCCCTGAAGGTAACACACAGCCCTCAGAGCGCTGAGGAGGTTCATGACTCAAGGAAAAGGCAAGTCAGCAGTGGTGTGACTGTGGTTTGCATGTGCTGCTTCCAGGAGACAGGTCTTAACCACTTGTGGTTATTCAGAGAGCAAAGAGGGAGTTATTAACTGGAGGGAAATGGAGTGTTTCATTCCCGAAACAACCAAACTCAAGAAATAATGAAGCAGAACAAACAACAAAACACAAACCCCAAGAAACCCTGAGGAAAAACAGCTCTGAGAAAGCAGCAGAAACAAGGAAAACCACTGCAGGAAACGGACACACCAACAAGTTGCTGCAAGGTAAGTGAGGATCATTGCTGCTCCTGCTCATCCTCTGATCTAGCAGCTCCCCCAAACCAGGAGTTCACTTGTACCTCACCCCAGAAGACTGAGCTCTGAGCACAGACAGGGCTTGGATCAAAGGGTTTGTTATCTGTGGTGCAGGACTTCACCAAGCAAAGAAGTTTCATGATGCTTTCTGTCTCCACACTTCAACACCAGGACAAAGCTATCTCAAAGCAGAAATAAACTCCATCTACAGATCTGTGACCTTCCAATTCTCTTTTTTGTGGGTTTGTTTTCCCCCCTCTACATTTTTCCACATTATAGACCAGTTTGTGGGGTTTAGTCATGGGCTAAATCTCTCAAACCAATGGATTAGCAGTGGGATGAAAGGCAATGGTATACAAGAATAAAGACCTGCTTTTCCCTTTGAAGTGAGTGACTAAGGGCTGCCAGCTCGGAAAGGGAAAAAATACCTTTCCCTTGTGTGCCAACACAGCTCCTGGGGATCTCTGCTCACACCAAACTCTGCAGGCAGCATAGGTGCTTGGATGAAAGGACATCCCTGCTCACACCTGCCCTGTACCACATACCACAGCCAGTGCAGCTCTACTCTGAACACCTCAAAAAGAGATGATGTTACTATTAATATATGCAGGAGTAAATAGAGTTTAATGGAGTTAAAGTTTAAAGAGAGTTAAAAGAAGTTATCCGAAAACAAGACACAAAATCCATGAGAACTTGCTACGTATTAATAAGGCTTTCCACAGTTTTCCCAACCTCTAACTCAAGCTTTTCCTCTGTACCAGCTGCTTCATTGTGCAAGACGACCTTTATCAGAAGAGGCTTGAAGGAGAAGCACAGAATGGTGTCTCCATGGAAGCACTACCACACCACAGGCACACAGGCAGCTCTAGCTAATAGGAGTTGGGAGCAACTGGGATCTTATTGCGGGTCACTGAGTGAAACTGGAATCATACTCAAGGGGCTGGAGTGTGTCCAGAGAAGGGAATGGAGCTGGGGAAGAGTCTGGAGCACAAGAAGCAGCTGAGGGAGCTGGGAGGCTCAGCCAGGAGAACAGCAGGGTCAGGCTCTGCTCCCAGGCAACAAGGGACAGGACAAGAGGAAAGTGCCTCAGGCTGTGCCAGGGAAGGTTCAAGTTGGACATCAGGAGGAATTTTTCTGTGGAAAGGGTGATCAGGCATTGGAAGGAGCTCCTAGGGAGGTGGTGGAAACACTGTCCCTGGAGGTGTTCAAGGAATGACTGGATGTGGCACTTGGTGCTCTGGTCTAGCTGGCAAGGTGGTGATGGCTCACAAGTTGGACTCGATGCCCTTGGAGTTCTTTTCCAACCTAAATGACTTTGTGAGGCAAAAAGACAAGAGTTCTTTTCACTAGTTTTGACCCTGTATGCAGACTGATTCCCACTGTATATCCTTCACTGTGCCAGAACCTGCCCCTGCGCGTGCCTTTGGCACAGAGTTCCAGTCAAGGAGTCAAGGACTGAAAGACACTGCGAGACAACCAGTAGTGGGAAACAGCTACCTGTGTATGTTTGGTGTTTAACGTGCTTGCCAGAGATTGAACTCTTTCTAAACAGCCTTCAAATCGGTTTAGCATTAGGAAATGACAGCTACACAAAGAATCCCTTCCCTTTCCCTCACCTGCCCCCACAGGTGTGCATGGCAGGGCTGAGCCCAAGGAAATCACCACATCTCCTGTACCATCAGCTGATCATACACAATACCAACCCCACACCTGTGGTGCTGAGAGCAGGAACAAGCTCTCAGCCTATGCATGCCTCTTCCCCTCCATTCATCCTTCAAGATTTGTTCTTGTCACTACCCAAACCTACTTCCTCTGAGAGCCTTACAGAAAGAATAGCATGGAAATAACCTGCTAAAATGTAGGTTACTTACAGTCTGATCAAAGCCCACTGAAATGCAATGTGAGTCTCCACAATGACCCAACAGACTTTGGGTCAAGCTCAGCTTTTAAGCACTTAATTGCAAGGTTGACATTTGGAAGAAAACACCAAATTTCTGATGTTTGGTGGAATCTCTGTTTAGCTCAGGCTGGGAGAGCTGGGGCTGTTCAGCCTGGAGAGGAGAAGGCCTCAGGGTGACATTTTAGGAGCTTTCTGATACCAAATGGAGGCTGTGAAGAAGGCTGGAGGGGGACATTGGACAAGATGTGTAGTGATAGAACAAGGGGGAATGGCTTTAAACTGAAGGAGGTCAGATTTGGATTACATATTGGGAAGGAATTGTTCCCTGTGAGGGTGCTGAGGCACTGGCACAGGCTGCCCAGAGCAGCTGTGGCTGCTCCATCCCTGGGAGTGTTTCAGGCCTGGCTGGATGGGGCTTGGAGCAACCTGGGCTTGTAGAAGGGTTCCCTGCCCATGGCAGGGGGTTGGAACTAGATGGGCTTTAAGTCCCTCCCAACCCAACCCATTCCATGATTTCATGACTCCAGTCACATTATGGATTTAAAATTTGTAAGTGATCAAAGCTGAGAGCAGAAATAGTACAGAAAACATCTCTATTTCCAAATGGAAAAGCATGAAGCAATCCTGGAATCCCATTGCCACGAGAAGTGAAATCTGGGAATTTGATTCAGCACTGGATTATCAGCAGGTCCCATTGCTCCACTTTAAGACTATTTTCTGTGCCTGTGCTGGAGTTTAAGGCCATGCCTGGGGTACACAGCACCTGGCAGGTGCTTCCCATTCCTCCACACATGGTTACCTGGCACAGCTTTCTCTCCAGGCAATCAGCTACATCTTTCCAGCACATTTCACTAGTAGTCCTACAGCCAGAAACAGAGTAATGAATTATTAACTTGTTAAAAACTCAAACCACCTTTCTCTTACACTTTCTGGTACTATTTTTCATTCTTTCCACAAAATATGGAAGTAAAACAGAAAGCAAAAAGCATCATCTGCCTTAGCACTGGGCTGAAAATTATTTAATTGCCAAATTATTGTATGTGTTGTACAGAAATAATGTGGAGTCAGGTACTGAGTACTGGAGGTCAGAAAGACTTGCTAATTTACACCAAGAGCACTTGTGGCCTTATCAATTCAAGCACAGTGCCAGACAAGAACTACAGGAACAAAACTGGTCAAACAAAAATCAGTTAGCATTGTCGATGTACAAAGTACCCAGCAACTAGGTCACATTCCTAGAAATGACACTGCTCATCCCATGAGAAAAATGATTCCCTCCAGCTATAGCAGGTTACACACTGAATTATGGCAATTATGTTGATCATTTATTACAAATTTCAATATAAAACTAGTGCCAGATATTCACATTTTTCAGCCTCTAGGTTGAAGATGAATCCTTACAATTTTCCACTAGCCCAAGTGGCTCCAATCCCCATCCAACCTGGCCTGGAACATTTCCAGGGATGAGGCGCCCACAACTGCTCTGGGCAACCTCTACCAGTGCCTCAGCACCCTCACAGGGAGGAATTCCTTCCCAATATCTAAACTAAATCTGTCCTCTTTCAGCTTAAGGCCATTGCCCCTTCTCCTGTCACTACATGCCCTTGTAAGATTCCTAGGATCAAGTTAGAACTTTAATCTTCCCACTTATCTTGCATAAAAGACTTTTACAAACTATAAGTATCCCATGCACAGACCCAACAGAGGGAACAGAGCAATCTGGGAATCATCTCTCAAGCCTACCAACCTGTCTCTCACAGTGACCCCATGGCTCTAAAAAAGAAAAACAACCCCAAAAAACCTCCCCACATTTAGGAGGGAAAGGGGAATCTGCCTTTTGACCTTCACAGTTTGGAAGCAAACGGGAAATGGTTAAAGGAAAATGAAGGATAAATGATATAAATAGAGCCTGGAGAAGAGAAGGTTGTGTGAAGACCTCAGAGCACCTTCCAGGATCTGAAGGGGCTCCAGGGAAGCTGCAGAGGGACTCTTGGTTAGGAACTGCAGTGACAGGGCAGGGAGGAATGGGGAGAAATTGAAAGAGGGAAATTCAGATTAGATATCAGGAAGAAGTTTTCCCTGTGAGGGTGGTGAGACACTGGCACAGGTTGCCCAGGGAGGCTGTGGCTGCCCCAACCCTGGCAGTGTTCACAGCCAGGTTGGCTAAAGCCTTGAGCAACCTGTTCTGGTGGGAGGTGTCCCTGCCCAGGGCAGGGGGTTGGGGCTGGATGATCTCTAAGCTCCATTCCCACCCCTTAACATACTATGATTCTGTGGAATAACCCAAGCTTCTACCTGTGGAATGACAGAAGGTGTTTAGCACAGTGCTCCTCAGGCCAATCCATGACAGCACATGACACCCAAAAAATCTGTATGTAACCAAAACACAGCCCGAAGTATAGACTGAAAGTAAGTGGACTCACCCACAGGCTAGAAAATAGGAAGCAACTAAACTCCAAGATAATTCTACTGGAATTTGGATCAGTTGGTATGGTTTGGTTTTCTCTGAGCAATCAAATATTCCTATTGCATTTTCACCTTTGTTGCAGAAACTACTGAAAACTGAACACCACAGAGAGCTGTTTCAAAGCTTGAAAACAAGAACAAGCTGCTGTTCAGCAAGTAAATAATTTAGAATAGATTCAAACAGTTAGGATTAACCAGCTGCATTTTTATTCTCTTTAAAAAAAGGACTGTTTGGTTATTCTGGGCTCTGTTTTGGAAACCATTTCTACCTTCTTTTTCTTGGGCAAACAATTTCAGGCTACAAAAAAGGCCTCAAATGATGAAAAGCATTTGTTTCTTTCTAGTCCTTAAGTAAAACCAGCAATGTTAAACAGGTCAGATATAATAAATACAGCTATTTCAAGGGCAAGAAAAATGTTTTCCTGTCTTAACTTTGAGTGACAAGAGAAAATTTTTCCCAGCTTGCAACTCCTCTTTATTCCAAGTGTTCAATTGGATTTAATTGGATAGAGATGGAGATGTTATATTGGGCTTCCCTGGTGCATTTTTCAATTAATCATACGAGCATTGAAGCAACTTTTTCAAGTTAGTGGATGTCCTAGACACCTTTAAAAGTTCTCATCTGTGGCAACCACAGGCTCCTAGCCCATATTTTTACATTTCTGATCCTTGCATTACCCTGCAGGAAGGCAATAGGCCTTGAATAGAGCTTTTTGTTCAGCCTTCTAATAGCTTCCAGCACTTGCTCCAGCCCACAAGATACATACCAAATTTAGTTAGACATCTAGGCCAGATGTGAAGAATTGCTCTGCACATCTAGGAAACTCCACCAGTTTCACATTTGGGCTTGCTGAGGGCAAGGAGTAGCCAGTGAGGCAGCAGTTGGTGCCTCATAGCAGCCCTAGACACGGTGGGTTTTTACAGTGAATAATTGAGGCTATAAACCTCCACAAGGCCTGAAAATTCCCTATTTAAGACTTTAAAAAAACAGAATCAGCCATCCTCAGCTGTATTCCACACCATAGCCTGAGAAGGAGGGATGCTAGGAGATAGATACAGGAATCTCGGTCAGCTTGAAGCAACTCCCCTTTTTCCAGTTTGTTTTAGACTTGTTACCAAGAGTTTAAACTTCATAGAAGGAACTGGTAGGTAATTTGTCTTCTTGAATTGAATTATTGTGGTTTAAACCCATTTATTCTGATCTCATACTAATCTGCTCCCACACAGAACTGATGCAAAGGGAATACGTTTCTATTCCCTAGAAAAATTTCCCAGTTGGAAAAGGGCAGAGAGGGTGGTGAGGACCCTCCGACCAGAGCACGGAAGAGCCTGGCCTTG
>NW_008652355.1:169911-174461 GCF_000695815.1 Acanthisitta chloris
GTGGGAATGTCCTGTGAGGTATCTCCAGACCCACAGCCCACTCTCCAGAGAGTCTGGAAGAAGTTCTCTCTCTCTGGGATGGGCAGCTGGGAGGAACTGGAGAGGCCAAACGCTGCTGAGCGCTGTGGAACCGCAGGCGGATCTGCACGGAGCCTTCTGGGGGACCATGGGAACTCCCTCCCCAATTCCAGCCCTGCCTTCCTCATTTGGAAGTAATTGCCCTGCGCAATCCATCAGGAGGGGCCAGAGAAGATATCTCTGTGAAGTGGAAAAAAAAGAGTTCTTCATTTCTCTATGACAATTAAACTAAATTGGATTGATTTCTAGTTTTTTTCCCCCTCTTTTATTTTTCTTCCATATTTTTTTAAGACTTTAAAACGAACTATAAGTCAGAAGATCTGCCAAGGCTCCTTCCCTAATTAAACACATAACTTGTATGAAACCCCTTTTTCATCCAGCTGCTGAGAGACTGTGGAACTGTGGAGATGGAGAGTTTGTGGGAAACATTGTGTTCCTTCTTGAATTCTTCAGCTTTCACAAAAGGCAGCATGGGAGAACTTTCCATAAATACTAACTGGCTTTGCTAATTAAACTACTGTCACTTCTCTAGAATAAGCAAGAAACCAAATGAAAGCTTAAACAAATATTTTCAAAGTTAAACTAACCAGCTCCAAATGAAATATGTGACTTCTCACCACAGCTATACCTTTAGCAACTCAAGCAACACTTTGAAATAAGGAATTAAATATCCCTAGTTTAGACAAGGCATTGCCACCAAAAGGCTACAACACACCAAGGGGATGGGGAGTAAAAGAGAGAAAATCCTGCTTTAAAAGGAAATTCCTTCTGTAGCTACACCAGAGTTCAGAATGAGATATGCACATTTCTTACAGAAAACTGTTTCTTTCCCCTCCAATTTAAGAGTTTATTTATCAGTGTTGATTATTAGGGAGAGACAAAACAAGTGTTTGATCTTTAACCACCTCCATCCTGCTGGAAGTGCACATGAAAGTTGTATGAAGCATTCTCTACTTGCACAAGAAACTGCATTGGTTGGTTTATTACTATCGGATTGGCTCTGTGCAGAAACACAGCTCTGCAGGTATTACATGCTCAAAGCTCTCACTTAGAAAAACGAAACAACTGAGAAATATCAAAGGCCTAATCCTGTGCAAACAGCTCTTTCTTTGACAAATCCAAGTGTTTGCAGCCCTAAAGGAGCCAATTTTCTGTACATCTGTAAGGCACAGTGTGGGTCAGGCCTTGCACAGCCCAGCCTGGCTGACTCACGCTTACATCACCTCATTTCCAGTATTCCCCATGTCAAGGGCTGTCAGACAGCACCTTTGGAGCCAGCCTGACCCACTTAATGCCTTCTGCAGAAAATCCTTCCTACCTGCTTGAGATCATATTCCATGCACAAATGAACGGATCAGAAAGCCAAAGGCTCTTAGCGTTCCCCAAACGAACCATTTGCCCTCCTTACCACAACTCTGCTACAATAGGTTTATTGTATCTCTGTATCCTAATCCCAAAATGAATAAGCTGCTTCCAGCTCACAGAGTTCCCTTGCCTGAACTTGGGAGGATACCGTTCCTTACAGTTTCCCAAGTGGGGTCTCCAGACCCATCCATCACCAGGGACACACTGCCCAGTAACACACCTGGGCCAGTCTAGCAGGTTTGGGGCTGTCTCCTCATTCCACAACCAACAATACACATGGAAAAAACAGCCCTCCAGCAGGGAATTGCCTTTGGCATACAGTGATGTGGATCTGCATGTCTCCCATTGTCACAGACTACCCAGAGGAGTTGTCACCTATTTTCCATACCAGCTGGGAATGACCCATTGTGCTGTGCTGTTCACAGCGGAGATGGTGCTAAGGGGAAATGGGCTCTTCTCTTCCCATTAACAGCCTCCTGGGTTTGTAATGCTCTTGGCACCTCTGGATTCCCAAACCCTGAGTGGCCTTACCCTAAGTGACAGCAGCAATGAGGCTGTGAGAAGCTCCAGATAACGTCAGCCTTTGGAGATCTGAGCTGCTCCCCAGACCACAACTAAGGCAATAAAAATGACACTGTGGCTTTTCCATTCTCAGCATCAAATTCTTCAAAATGTCATAGAATCATAGCTAAGGAGTTGGAATGGACCTTAGAGATCATCCAGCCCCAAGCCCCTGCCCTGGGCAGGGACACCTCCCACCAGAGCAGGTTGCTCAAGGCTTTAGCCAACCTGGCTGTGAACACTGCCAGGGCTGGGGCAGCCACAGCCTCCCTGGGCAACCTGTGCCAGTGTCTCACCACCCTCACAGGGGAAACTTTTTCCTTATACCTAACCTAAATTCCCCTCTTTCAATTTATCCCCTTTCCTCCTTGTCCTGTCCCTGCACCTCCTAACCAAGAGTCCCTCTGCAGCTTCCCTGGAGCCCCTTCAGATCCTGGAAGGTTGTTCTGAGGTCTCAGCTCATCACCTGTTAGAGCAGCACAAGTGCCTGAGAGCTGAGATCGCCTCCATCTTTCCACCCTTAGGACATCACCACACAACCTGAACCCCTCACAGAGCAGATTCCCCACAGCCTTCTCACTTCTCTCAATGCCAAAGAGCTGCAGCAAAGGCTAATGGAAAGCCACTTGTGCACAGGCTGCTCCAACCATTGTGCAAAGCTCAATATTTGTTTTAAAGACATCTCCTGAAGTGAAAAATGGTCCTACTTGGTCGTTAAAAGAGAATGTCACAGACAGTTAATCTCCACCATTTATTTTCTATCATCCAAACCAAAATATTGATACATCTGGACAAACTCAGTGCAAGAGCAGAGCACCATTCCCAAAGCATTCATGAATACAACCAACAGATCATAAATTGTAACTAGCCAGAACTGACCACAATTAAACAGTCTGTCAGGGGAGGAGGTAGGCAGCCACTCTGGCTGGGCTCAGCCTGCTGAGAGAAGCTCAGAACAGGTTCAACTAAAAGCATCATCAGTTTGTTGGATTGGTGTCTCCGGAGTCAGAGAGTTAAGACAGTCTAAGCTTCACTAAACTTCCCCAGGGTAGGTCAAATGTTTATTCAATTGTTCTGCCCAAGGGACTCTCACAAACTCAGAAAAAATCATTTCTGTGCTTCAGCCAGACTGAGTTTGGGACAGTGCTCAGTCTGCACAGCCACAGGGGGCTCTGTCAGGATACAGGCAGAGAAAATCAGGATGAGTCCACCCAAGAGCTCAGCCTGAGCTATTCCATCTGCACAACCACCTTGCTGCTTGTGGTGCAAAAGTGATATTATGCCAGGCCTTACTGAAGGAAGGCACAAGGCACAGCACTGGGAGGCATGTAAGACTGGCTCTTGCTTTACAGAGAATTTAAAAAACAGAAAGACTTTAAAGAGAATTTTAAAAAATAACAAAAACACCAGAAAGATTTTATTTAAAATCCTCCAAATTTTTCTCTCCTGTCTCTTGAAAAAATTCAAGGGAACTTGATGACTGACATTCCTGACTGAGAGCAGGGGAGGATCAGGGTAGGAAGTGATTACCCCATGTGCAAGACAATAGTTGCTCCTGAATGTCATCACTATTTAAAAACATCATATAGAGAAGGAAAAAGAAATTTCTTGACAGAAACCTAAAGCTTAATTCCAGCTTTGCTGAAATCAGTAGTTTTGCCTTAAGTTTCAAAAGAATTGTGATTTCCCCCCCATAGCTTATAGTTCATTAAATGCTAAGGAGTTGGAATGGACCCTAAAGATCATCCAGCCCCAACCCCCTGCCCTGGGCAGGGACACCTCCCACCAGAACAGGTTGCTCAAGGCTTTCGCCAACCTGGCTGTGAACACTGCCAGGGTTGGGGCAGCCACAGCCTCCCTGGGCAAACCGTGCCAGTGTCTCACCACCCTCACAGGAAAAAGCTTTTTCCTAATATCGACCCCTCTTTCAATTTCTCCCCATTACTCCTTGTCCTATCACTGCAGTTCCCAACCAAGAGTCTCTCTCTCTTTGAGCTAACAAACCCATCAGAACTGACAGGGATTTGCAGTATCACCAACTACATCCCCCAATTAGCCAAGTGCTTACACCCCTTAATGACCTCAAATCTGGCAAGACAGAGCCTGCAGTGCTCTATTGTAACTGCAGGATGGGTTGGTAAATGCCAAGTGCTGTTGGAAGCAGCTTCAGGGTGCCACCACTTCTGCTGGGTCCACCAGAGCAGCTCCAGTCACATTTACAAACCCCAAAGGACCAGAATTATGTAGGCAGAGAACCAATGTTTGATTAAATGTCCCTTGCATGGTCAAACACACCCTCACAAGTAAGAGCATCTCAGTCTATCCTCCGTACACCTCTAAATTACATTAATTGACACCATGACCTTGACATTTCCATTGCAAAAGTGAACACAAAAGCAGGAATTCATATAGGTATATTTTTATTTTTATGAGCACACTTCTTACCCATCAGTAACAAGATCTCACTGTTATCTGACCTCAAAAGAAACCGAAACAACCATTTCTGTACCACTGTGTAACTCAGAAGAAAATAAAGCAGCATTCCT
>NW_008652355.1:174497-188858 GCF_000695815.1 Acanthisitta chloris
GCACTTTCCTTGCAAAAAAAACCTCAACAGCAAGTCACTCAACCTGAACACACAAGCTGGGCATTAACTGACTTTCTCCATCTTCCTTTACTATAAATGGAAAGAAACAATCTGTAAGTGAAGAGAACCCACAGAGTTGAACACAACCCACTGAGATTTTGACTGCAAAGAACTGTGTATTACACAGAGCTTATGTGTAATTAACAACAGATCTGGATTTGGTTGTGCTTATGTACACTGACAACCTCCAAGCAGACCATGTGCAATGGCTGATCATTAAATACAAGCATCTGTAATAACAAATTGATCAAGAGATAGGAATAAAATCACATTATTATACACTGAAATCTCAATTTGAGTAATGTAAGGGAAAGTTCTCCATCTGAAAGTCTCAATTTGTTTTATTCTGAGACAGATATGCCCAAGTTATTATGGGAATTTCATAATTCTTACCACTTATAATGGGAAAAATAAGGAAAAATAAAGTTAGTAATCCTCCTACCAGTACTATTTATAGCAAGGTTAGGTTAAAAGGTTCAAAACAATGTCGTTTCTTTCATTTGAAGCACCACTTTAAAACATTGCCTTTTAAAACTACTACTTATTTCACTGACACACTAGCAAACACCAAACTGTGTGACATTTAATATCATTTAATGCCATTTATCTATATCTTTCTACAGACATACAGATAACTACAGTTTTTCTGTCCCTTTAAATCTTCCCAATACAAGTCCTTCGGAACAAGTACTCAGAGAGGCTATGAGCACACACTTGATTTTTATGGAAAGTCATTAGAATTCCATGTGCTTACCAGTTCTTTCCACAGCACTCTGCTCCTGACATGATATATCAAATCAATGAGCTCCTTGGGAATGAAGAAAGTTATGAATCAATGTAACAAACAAGGACTGTCCTAGTAGCTGAATAGATCTTATCATTGGAAAATCATGCTAGGAATGTGCCTCATCCCAGTGCCTGCACTGCTGCTGTTTGTCCATGTGGGCAGGAAGCACAATGCAGCCACTCCTGAGCCCTCGCAGCACTAAAGCCCAGCCAGAGCTGCAAAGACAAACAGAGCCTGTGCCCAGCACTCGCTTTGATGGAGTAAGATTTATTCTCAAGCCTTACTGGAGCTGCTCACAGCTTGCTGGGAGAAAAGAAAGAGAAGGGAAACACATAGGCTGCTGGAGTGAGACTAATGATGATCTATGCTTGACATGAAAGTGCTAAAACCAGGCTGTGTGCATGTACCATGTGCCTGGCAGTCTGGGCATGACTGTAGAGCCTCCAGGTTCCTTGTGCTGCTGCTAACAATAACTCCTTTTGTTGCTCTCACCAAGCCATGGCTCTGCTTCTGCTGCCAGGGCTCGTCTACCCCTTGGAGGCCACATGGGCTTCAACTCCTACCTGCAACACCTTTAAAACCTGCAGTATCACCATGCAAGTTCTGGGATTTATTGCTATAAAAGCAGCACTGCAGTCAGACAAGTGCCAGGAAGCACAGATCTGAGTGCCATGACATTGTGCCTGACTTCTCTGCCACAGGCACAGACAAAAAGATATCACTCCCTGTTCATTAACTCAATGCTGATGTTCATGTTCTTGCTCATTTATCCACTCTATCCATTGTTTTCTGCTGGAAAATAAAGAGCAGCAACAGCAGCTGTGGTGGGCTGTGACAGCCTCAGCACAATTCAGAGCACCACTGTGAAAGGCAAAGAGAAATGAGTCTGCAGATGAGTAACTTCCCACTCCAAGCAGGGAAAAGCCATCAGCTATCCTGCAGATATGATCCTCAACAGTAGGTCCAACCAAAATGAGCACTGGAGGACATGATGAGGATCCTCACCTTTTCACTAAGGGAAAACTAAGAAACCTGCATGAATCACCTCTGAATTATGTGCCTATTTTTCTTAATCAAACTGCAATTATGTAAAAATATTTAATTTCATTTAAAAACATTTTCCATCTCTACTTATGGCTCATTCTGCATGGCTCCAGCAGCAGCTTAGCCTTACCTGACTGAAAAACCAACCCCTAAACAAAGCAGCTCACCCCAAGCCCCCTAAAACACAGAACTCAGAATTCCTCCAGCTGGAATCTCAGATCTGCTGGATCCCAGAGCCCTGTGTGCACTCTAGTGACAGCCAGATTTCACCTCTCATGGACTCACAGCTGTGCAGTGTTTGTCAACAATAGATACTGGTCCAGATTCCACATACTTCAAACAGAATATTTCTAGGGTAAAATGCCATGTAAGGCACCAAAAAGAAAACAGACTTGTTTGCACATTTTAAGCCCAACTCGAAGGAATTGCAGTTTTCCCAAAAAGCAGCTGTGAGGAAGCAGAACAAACTGCAGATTTGCTCACAAAAGAATCCCAAAGGCCTTCACTCACATGTCTTTCTATTCCCTGAGCAGAGAACACAATGAATAACAGCAGAGAGAAATTACAACTAGAAATCACAAGTCTGTATTAAACCATTTCCCAAATTAGACATGTTGCAATGAAAAAGGGAGAAAAGGGTGACTATAGAAGGGCTGAGCCAATTTGCTCTGCAAAGAGCATCTGAATCCATACTCCAGGCCCTGTGTAAAATGGGTTACCTTGTCACTAGGACATGACTGTGGCAGCAGCTCCCACAGCAGGTCCCTGGTACTATCAGCTGCAGAAACCTGTGCCTCAGTCACACTAACGCAACAGGCTATTGCACTCAAGGTGCCAGTTTGATTTGTGTTGCTATTCCTTTATAATCATAACACAGAGCACTCAAAAGCTGCTACCTTAAATTAATTCCCTCGGAAAACCATGTTTTGTGATTCCACACTGCTTTCCTCTCACACATGAAGAGAGAGTAACCTACATACTATCCCATGGCCATTCCTGATTACCATCAGCAAAGGAGAAAACTCCAGCTAATACTGTTATAATTACAAGACAAAAAGCAATGCCTCAGCACTGCCAGCCCACCAGCAACACAACCACCAAGCTAAAGCAACACTGCACTCCCTCCCCGAGGAGCCCAGACAATAGCCACATTGTTCAGCAGCCTCATCTCTGCTCAAGGCCACCCACATCTTCCCTACTCCAGGGAGAAGTCAGAATCTTCCAGCTCAATAGACATCCAGTGAGAGGAGAAAGCATCTTTACAAGGCTTGTTCATTTTTCTTGGATAAGAAGAGAGTTGAGCCTTTGCCTCCAAGCCAAGTCCCTGAAAGGAAGGGAAGGAGTTTGAAGTTGCTGGAGATGGCCATGCCTGCAGCACTTAGGCATTCTGCAGCACACAAGATTGATTTCCTCCAAGTACAAGAGGCCTGGGGTGAAAACGATCCCTCACAGCCCCGTGGCTGCCAGCCAGGGTTAGGCTGCGACACAAAGAAGGCCTCGTGCTTGCCTCAAGATGTCAGGAGCTTTGGATAAATTCAAATTCAACTTGGGAAATGAAAAATTCCTGGGAGCTTTTTGGTCATGTTAACATGGGCTGTAATGTTTCAAATGTAAAGAAATGACACAAAAATGAGTCATAGAAAATTTGTACAAACCCTCCCTTTTTTAAAAAAGTTTAAAATGTTCTCTTTCTTTTACCAGGCTTGATATAAGAAAGGAAAATTAAACTCAACTAACCCTAGAAGTGCTGGAGAAAGGGGGGAGGTAAACAACAGAAATAATATGTCATGTCAGATAAAGTCCAAATAAGCTCTGTCCAAAGTCAGCTGTGGGTACACAGCACCAAATACAATGCTGGGAAGGACACAGCAGATCCCACAGTGCACAACCACATCCTAGGAAGCTTTAAGCCTTTTCAGGATTCACCTCCAGACCAAAAGAGGTTCTGGAAATAAGATTTGCCAGATGTCCTGATATAAATCAGCGTTTTTAATATTTCTCCTGACATGTCATTAAGCTCCCCAATATTGCCATGTGGCAAACCTCTCAGGATGGCCAGTAAAACTTGGAGACACATGTTTTGGGCAGAGAAGAACAAGGGAGAAGCCCTCACAAGCCTGAATTTGACTTGCTTCAATTTGCCATGCCTGGAATAGGGAAATGAGAACAAGGAGACAAGGAAAAACAGGTTGCATGTAAAATGAGCACAGGAGTGAACACAGCCCAGTAGGATGTGGTAGACAGATCCTGCTCCAGGAAGGAAGGACAGCTCACAGCTCGGAGCTTGTCTAGGTGGAGAAGGAAGAAAAAGGAAGTTTTTATCATTCTCTCTTTGAGAGAAACTTTCTGTAGCCTAAAACAACCACTCCTGCTGATGTGCATGCAAACACACTGCAAATACTCTGATACCCTCATCTGGAAGGGATATGCACTTGCTGTTGATGTAGGGCTGCTGCTATCATGCAAATTAACTTTTCCTTACATATTAGAAATTATCCACCACCATCTAATCAGTAAGAACTTGTCCCTCAGCACAAAGCTTTTTTTCTGATGAGAATACTTAGAACAGGTAACAGGGAAATTTAATCAGCCCTTTGAAAGTATTTAGGCATAAAGAGGTGGATAGAGTCATTGCTCTCTCCATTCCACAGCAGAAATGAGATATTTCTTGAGAGCTGAAAGGGATATAGTTTATCCTGTGCACTGAACACCTGCCTGCACTTAACCCTTTGGGGACTTTCTGCTTCAGCTAGTTTTCTCAATGGTGTTAGTAGATCAACAGGGCTCTAAATTCTTCAGAATCTGTTTTCCCCCTGCCTCTTTTCAACAATATCTTACCAGACAGGCTTTCAACACAGGGGCTCCATCCTTATGGTTTTCCAAAAGCCTCCAACTGAGGGATCACAGAAAGTCAGGACAAGGCAGTTTTGTTTGTGCCAAGCATTTGAGCTCAGCTCCCCCCTGTTCACTGTGTCAATCACTTTTCTGGGCTGGGTCAAGAGTTACTCCTAGATCCAGACACTATAGGTTTTACAGAGTGACTGTCTACTTGTCCTGCTCAGAGGGAAAATGTTCCTGTGCCTCCATGATCTACATCCAGGCACAGAGGTACAAAACTCCTGAAATAGAGAAGTATTTCCAGGATACAGAGAATTCAGTCTCATCTCCAGTGACAAATTATAATATGATTATAGCAAAACTTATAGCAGATTTCTTTTGTTTTTAAAAGTTACGTACAAAAGCAAAGGGTATACCGAGGAAAAAAAAAAAGGGAACTGCCACAAAGGCAAAAGAGCTTTGGGCTTCATTAACATGGAGGTCAAATATTTTGTGTTTTATTGGGAGGTTGCTGTAAAATACTTGATTAAAAACCACTTGAACTAAGCAAAGAGCAGCAGTGACAAGCTGACAGCAGAAATCAGGTGCTCTGCCTTTGCTGTTGCATGTAGCACTGCAATACCACAGGTGCTTTGGAGAGAGATAAATGACATTCACCCCAGTAAAATTTGAAGTTTTGCTTCTAAAGAAAACTCCAGACAAGATTAACTCAGCAGTATTATCTCAGCCTACAAGTGTGTGTTCTGTATATTTATATACTCCATTCTGAAACATATCGAATGTTCTTAGTTGCAAAGAGCAAATCTCCTCTCCAAGAGTCAGTTTAAATAAAACTGGAATTGTTACAGATTATTTTTCCAGGCTAACTGCAGCATAGTTGGAACTGGGAGGATGTTTGGCTTTGAGAGTCGAGCGCTACAGAAAGCTGCATCCAAAGTACAATAGGAACCAGAGTTTGGTGGGAAGTTCAGATGCTTCACTACCCTGCTCTGAATAGAGCAGAAAACTTCTATTAGTTCCCTGCTGTTCCAGCCAGGGCAGGTCAACTCCCTCACACCAGCAGCCAGGAGACTTCTCCAGCGGGAGCAGCATTAACCCTCTCCCTGCTGCTCTGAGCTGCTACGGACACAAACACTCCCTGCTCGGTGCCAAGGAGCACTGCCAAGAGCAATGAGGCTTTCCAAAATGAAGCTCCAAACTCTGGAACATGTACAGGCCAATTATCCTAAAGTATGGGATAATGTGCAGATGCTCAGGCCCAGGAATCAGGCCATGATCTGGCATGTGTGCAGTTACAGGCCCTGCACAGAGTGAGAGAAGTTGTGGCACACAGACAACCAGGATTCAAGGATTCAGCCAGGATTCCCACTCAGAATAACAGAGCTTTGAAACTAATTGGAAATAATTCATTGCTTTTTCATTGCAGAACAGGATATATAAAACACAAAGTGCTCAAACCCAGGAACGGTTAACCCAAAATGCATGAAAAACTGCTTCAAGCACACCCTGTGGAGGAGTGAGGTGTTTGTGCTGCACATCAGCTGATTCAAAATCACTTTAAAAACACTAACTCATGTCTATGGTTATACTTTACTATATCTCAATATTTTTTGCCATGTCATACTTAAAAGTTCAATCAAGGCACTTTAGTCACAGTGTCAGGCAGGTACCTGCAGGCACTGCAAGGAATATGGTGCTGTAAATTCAAGGTTTCCAACTAAAATCAGATATATTTAAAAAGGGCAATAAAACATAAATGCAAACCATTTGTCTCCTAAACACATAAATTAATTCCCCTGACAAGGAATGGGGTTGAGCTCCTTGTCCCTTACAGAGTCTGGGGGAAGGTGATGGCAGGATGAGGCAGTTTCACCTGGAGAAGAGATAGCAGGAGGCAAATAGCACTTCTTCACCCTCCCACCTGCATCCACCACCTCTGCCTCACTGCCACAAACCCCTGTGCATTGCCAAGTTAACAGCTTGGGGAAAAAAACCCGGGGAGAAGCCTCTGGAAAGTATCTCAGAGGGATATAGAAGATGCCTTGGTCATCCCCCAGAGCACAAGAGGCAGGAGTAACGTGTTAGGAGGAGTCACACACTGCATTGAGCAAAAACATGTTACAAGGCAAAAATAAGGGGTTGGAATGACACAACTGGGTGGAGAGTGACAACAGAGGGGATGCAACACCAGTGTGACCAGTAGCTTCCACTGTGCCAGGAGGAGTACTGGTGCACTGAGAGGTCTGCCAACCCTCCAGGCTCCATGTGAGTGGCCTGGAGATGACAGGACCTGTCTGAGCAAGGACAGCTCAAGGTTTGGACCTTGGATAATTATCTCTTTGTCCAGTGTCATCCTACACAAAGTTATTTAACTTGTGTATCCATTTCTCAGCTGTACAATGGGAATAGCAGATTTTGCCTTCCTCAAAGGAACATAATGAGGAAAATGATATCAAAGATCACAAGGGTTTGGGGTATTTACAGTGATAAGAACTGTGTAAGGATTAGAAGATAGGAAAAAGGGTGTCTTAGCCAAAAATCACACACGCAGCCTCCGAGGATGCTCCCTTGGGATAGAAGAAATGAGTCTGCTGTGCCCAGTTAAAATTCTTCCTCTCCTTTATCCTCAGTGAAGACGACACTCTAAGCACATGTTTAATGTCCAAATGTGTCTTTCCAATGGAAAAAAAACACATTTAGAAATGCTTAAATGGCTGTGGGAAAGAATTGGCATTCAGGAGAGGATCCAACGTGGTGGTCACAAATGTGCCCTGTGGATTTTGGGCAAGACAGAAAGGAGTCCAGGCTGTCTCTGTTTCTGTGCAGCTGCACATGCTGTGCAAGGCCTGAAGAAGTGTCTTCCCATTACCACAGCAATAAGTAGTAAAGTGTCTACAGTGCCAAAGCTCAGAGGATGACAAAGAAACCAACAAAACAAAAAAAAAATCAGCTGTTATTTTCCCAAACAATTCTAGGAACACAAATGTGGGTTTATAGATTTAAGCAATTTTTCTTAAGGGGAAAAAATAAAAAGAGCTCTAATACCAGAGACTTATATAAACTCCAACAAAAGCTTTAAATACCTAAGAAGCAGATTTTTATGCCAAGAAGCCAAGTGGCTGCCACGTGCCAGCAGGAAGGGCTTCATGTATCTGGGAAGAACTTGCTCCATTGTTTAAGCAAGTGATGTGCTGGGACAGGGACTCTGCAAAGCCAAAGGCCCTCTGCAGCTTCCCTGCAGTGTGGTGGCCACATCCAGGCACAGCATCCCACCAGCTATTCCTCTATTAACAGCAGATGGCAGGGAAACGAGGGAGGAAAAACACAATATGCCAGAGTTCTTCCCCACAGACTCAGCAATCTCAGGGGATCATAGTGTGTTATTTAAATCTGGGAGACTAAAAATGCAGCTCTTTATTGCCCTGGAGTTTGGAGACTAAGAGCCATTACCCAATGTGAGGTAACAAAGTTAAGGATGTGTGGTGGTTCCTTCCTGTGCCCTGGATTTGGTTTGCATTATAGTGCTGCAGACCTTTTCCCCTTAGTAAAACAAACAAACAAACAAGCAAGCACATGCCACTAATTCTATTTACATTACACATTATCAACCAAATCTATATTTGGGGCTCTTTCAAGACCACCAAGGCTCCTGTTACAGAGACTTTGCCTTCAGCAGAGGAAGAAAAAAAACCCAGAAAAATCTTGCAACTTTAATATTAAATAGATGGAGGTTAAAAATGTGGTTGTGAAAATCCAGGGTGGGGAAAAAAGACACATTCTCATCTCAAAAGGGGAATCTCTATTAATCATCTATTAAAAATACCCTCCAAGGTCTGAGATCATTAAATAATGACAGTAAATGTGGCCCTGTCACTCACCCCCTCCTCCAGTCAAGGAAACCTGAAAATCTGCACAGACACTTCAACACGACAGAGACCACAGAAGAGACATCTCCAGGCAGGAAAGGTCTGATCCAGAGCAAGCTGAAAGACTTCTATTGACTTCCCAAGGTGCTGGACCAACCTGTACACCCAACCCACTGCCAAGCAGGACTCCCTGCCAGAAATATAATCCCCTAGTTCTGCCCAGTCCAATTTAAACATCTCAAGCACTGTAGCTTCAATAACCTCCTTTGCAAGATTATTCACTCCAGCAGATTTTACCTTAGGAGACTGAAATCTAGCTGAGGCTTCCTTGTCTGCATTGGCTTCCTCCTATTTAAAGTCAAGTCCTCTTTGCATTGCTCTAAACAACACCCTGACACAGAATCACAGACTGAATCAGGTTGGAAAAGACTCCTGAGAGCATCAAGTCCAAGTGCCACGTCCAGTCTCTCCTTAAACACCTCTGAGGATGGTGACTCCACCACTTCCCTGGGCAGCACATTCCAGTGTCTAATCACCCTTTCTATCCCTGCTGGTAACACCAATATGTGCACAAAAGATCCTAACCACAACAGGTTTTAATTCTTCCTAAATAAAAACAAATCACAGAATCGATTTTGGTCTTTTTTTTCCTCTAAGGTTTCACCGAAATTTGTTGAGAACTTTCACAGCATTACCTTTTCCAGAGTTGTATATAACACTACATATATATAAACTCTCTCTATATATACATATATATCTATATGTACTCATACTATATATATATGTGTATATATAGAATACACCATTCCATGATTCCATAAAAATCAGACATTCTGCATCCTGGAAAACTCTGGCACAAATTACACCATCACACACGGCACAAAATTTCTTCTCTGAAGTCCAATTAATAAAGATTAAAAGTCTGAGTTGGATCCTTCCAGAACAGCAGCAAACTTCACCAAGAGGGTGATGTGAGATGGAGGTTACTACTGCAAAATCACCTCCCTGGGGTTTGCAGTGGAAGGAGGAAAAGCTAAACACAGCCCTCACTCATGAGATCACAGTTCAGTCCATTTGAATAAAAAATTGGGCATTAAAAGAGGGGGGGCAATATGTGTCTATATGTATTTTGGGAGGAAGGAGAAAGAGGAAAGTAATACTTGTTATTCGAGCAGGGCATGGCTTTCTTTCTTGGCAATCTCTGCTTTCTCTTTTCAACAGACACATCCTTTGGGGCCTGAGTTGTGAGTGAGACACATGCCCATGGAGAAACAGTTCTCTGTTTTCTGTAGAACCACAGACTACTTATTTTTCAGCACAGACAACCCCTCATATCTGGTATTTAACTTAGATGTAAACTAGTCCCAGCAGAGCTCCCCCTCTTAATGGCTCACACAACTTTGGAAAAGAGCTTGTTTTTTTCTGCCCTTGGCCTAGGCTCATCACTGCTGTACTAACTGAAAGAGACAGTGAACCTCAGGCTATTCAGTTTTGTGGGCTGGTGTGGAGTGATGAGGCTTCTCGGCAGGCCTGAACTACTTGGGAAGTCAGAAGTGAATCAAAGACTATTACACAGATACAGCAAAAACATTAGAGATTCTGACATGCTCAAGCCTTTCAAAATGTTGGATGTTTAGCTGTTCTCAAGTGACTCATGTGATTAATAAAGGAGACAGATTTTTCAGCTCCTTGGACAGAACTAGAAATGGACTTTGTTCGGAGGAAAGATGAATAGGCTTTGAGGGAAACACCCCAGGTGAGTACCACCCACAGCACACTGTCCTCCCCCAACATGCCAGAGATGTGCAGTGCTGAAACACCAGTTTTTATAAGACTTCCCTGGAGCAAGGATAGGAAAGGGTTTCAGGATCATGTACTACAGTTTAGGTCTGAATGTTTGTTGTCTGAGAGCTTTCATCTCAAAAACCAGTTTATAATCATTGGGTCTTAGGTGAGAAACAATTTAGGCATGATACAATCACATCTAAATTAAATCTATTCTGCTGTAAATTAAGTCAAGTATCTTTTGTCCTAGCAATCACTTCCACTGGGAATAAGTTGTTCTCTTCCTCCCTGTAACATATGACACACTATTAACTTGTACCATCTGCATTTTTCTTTCCACCCCCTCCTGTTTGGTGATGCAATCACAGTTCATCCATCCTGGTCATGTTTTCTTAGCTCTATCACTCTTGCTGTTCTCACTGGACTTTATCCAGCTGATCCAGACCTTTCCCAAGACACGCTTCTCAAAACTAGGCCCAGTATTCTTCCCACTGAGGGACAGACAACTTCTTGCACCCCTCTGGTTCTATAGCCATTCAGAGCCAAACAACGTTTGCCTTCTCCTCACAGAGCACCACTGTTGGCTCTGCTCCATTTCTGTTCCACCAAAACCATTTCACAAGAGCTGCAACCTAACCACACTCCTATTGTGTCATTTACACAGGTGATTGCTCCTTCAGAAGTTTAATACATCGCACTTGTTCCATCTCATATTTCTTGTGACTATTTCTCCACTTCAGCAAGATCACTGTGAAACCTGCCAATACCCTCACAATCCCTCTCACCCCTGTGTCCTCCAGCACAACTGCCATTCCCTCTCCCAGTTTGCTACCAAACCACTGGCCCCAAAGCTTTCCATGGATTTATTATCCCACAGGACTTGATAAGCTGCTGCAAGAGGAAAGGAGGTTGGTGTGACAGGATTTGGTTTTGACAAAACCCTTTTAGCTTGTTATTTATCTCCTTGTTATCCTCCAGCTGCTTGCAAATAATTTATCTGTTGTTAAGCAGACTGATGTCAAAATCCTTTGCACTTCTCCTTTTAACAGGCTTTGTGTTTGTCCAGTTTTCCTTCCCAATTTCCCAGGCTTCCACCCATCAGTATACAAGGTCTCTCACTCCCAAGACTGATCAAAACTGAGGAAATTCCTCAGAGGCTGAAGAACCAACAGGCGAAACCTGAAAACATCTAATTTATCCAAGTTTTCCCTAACTGGTTTTTCTTATTCTGGACTGAGATTGCAGCCCTTATTTCACAATCATACTGTCTGTTGGGACTTTCAGGGCAGGGAAAGCAGCACCAAAAAAAAAAAAAAAAAGAACCATTAAAGATTGAAGCCTTTGCTTTCACCTCTCCAGAACATTTCCTGTGCACTGAATGACAAGTCAGCATTTTTCTGGGCTTTCTCTTTTTCTGCTTCTCTCATTATCACTTAGAGCTTTAGTCCCATTTTGTGCCTCAGCTTTTCTGAATTTGTTTGTGTTTATCCTGAACTTTTGTATCAATCTCTGGTAATGTCATCCATGGATTTCAGCTGTCTCCCTCTGCTATTCCAGGCCTCTATCTCTCTTTATTCACACCTATCATTCCCACATCCTAAGAGGATGTCACATCAGAAGTGACAATAATAATCTCTGTAACTAACTATAGATTCTCTTAGATACTTCATCCCTTTAGATTTGCCTCCCATAAAATCCTACGTAGAAACTTTAGTCTTCAGTCTACCCAATCACAGTATTTTTATATCATTCCTATTTCCAATATTTTTGTTTTGAATGATGTAGTCGATCATTCAAGACACTTAGTTAAAATACTTCCCAAAGTCACAATAGAAAATTGAAAAGCACTTTGTCGTTTTATGTTTGAGAAGAGAGAATTTTACCCACATGCTGTGCAAGTTCAGGAACTGCCAGAAACTGCATTTATTTCATGAAGTTAACAACTTTTGAAATCATTAGCGACAGGTTAGTGGTTGGACTTGATGATCTCAGAGGTATCCTCCAACCTTGATGATTCTACGAATTAGCAACTTCAAACCCAAACTGGTAATGATTTCTTTCTGTCAATATCCCCCTCCCCAAATCCACAAACCTGGGAGGTAGGAGGAAGGTCTTTGCAGGATTTGGGAGGTGCATGGCAGGAGACAGTGACTGAGGAGTCTGGGCTCAAGACTAAGGATTAATCAATGTTACGTAGGCAAGGCCCAACACTTGAATAAATGAATATTGAACAGATGAATAAATAATGAACAAATAGTTCTGAGATTCCTTGATCAAACCTACTATTAAAAAAAGCAATTGATAACTTCTGGATCCTATCACCAAGAGACAGCAAAGAAATAAAAGTTGAGAGCACCGTATTTCTTTTAGCAGGAACGTTGCAACGCTCTGCCTTTCCCTGCCTCCTGCCAAGCTGCAATCAGAACCATATTTTCTGCATGAAATTTAACACCCAGAAGAAACTGTAAAGGACCAGAGGGTCTCCTGTCCCTGTACACTTATTACTGCTCTAAGCTCCATGAGCATATGGAAAGAACAGCCTCTAGTTTGCCTGGAGATGATGTAAATACAGATAAGTGCATTCATCTGTTTAAAGACTAAAAAGCAAAGAAAACCTACAGATCTCATTAAATAAGTTATCACAAAAATATGAGAATACATATTTGCAGGCCAGAAGTCCAGGCACATCATTTTTTACGTGGTTTATGTGCTTTGGGGGTTATGTGCATTTTCCTTGAGCTGCACTGCATATTTCTGAGGACCCAGTGAACAAAAACATTATATTCTGACACATGGAATTTGTTTGATCTGATTCAACACATATCAATAGCCTAAGCTACATATTATCAAGCATATCATTCAAGGAACAATAGCAAAGTGTGACAGGTGGTCAAAATCTGCTTTTTAGTTGTCTTCTGCTTTCTATCATGCAGCTTTACCTGTTACAGCTTCACCTAAGCCAAGAGAAGCGAGTGCAAATATCAGCTGCAATATCTAAGCTGTGCACATTGCTCTCGGAGCACCTCCTCTTCTATACCCAGACCAGTGAGGAAAACCAGCTGCTCCAGCCCAGAACAGGGGAAATCCAAACAGATTACACTCAAGTGCTGCTTTATGTGAGATTTAGTAGAGCCCACAATAATCCTAACTCTGATCCCCTGCATCCCCTACATCCAGCAATTCCTGCACACATCCCACTGTGGCTGTGAGCACACTATCCACAAAGTCAGCCCTGATTTAAAAGCTTCCAAGCGATGAAGAGCTTCCCACATCATCTGACCATTTGTTTTCAACAAATAGCTCGTTTCAAAGTGAAGAACTCACAGAAGGGAAATTGAAGTTGGCTCCCTTCAAGCTGTAGATGTTGTCAGTCTGTCCCCACTGCAAACCACACTGGAATGAAGAATTCTATGCCAAGCTGGGCACCAGAAGGTCCATGTGTGCTAATAGCTGTTACCCAGAGGAAATGGCCTTGCCTGAAGCACCATCAGCAATAGATAGCCTGTGCCTGGCACCCGGAATAAATGACATGCTTCCACACTAGTCTGATTCATTTCTGCAGAGTTTAATCTGTGAATTTCACACAAACTCTACAAAAATACCTTTTTCGTTTGTAAGGTTTTGCTTTCCAAATCATTTCTAAGCACTTGCCTCTAAAGATAGCATTTTCCAAACAGCTCAGTCCCCTGGATGCTGAGAAATCCATTGAGAATGCATCTGGGTGGCTTCAGGACTTTTAGTTGTGTCACTGTGACTACGAGAGATCCAATCCTTGGCACCTGTCCTTCCACAGGGACCATGCACATGGATCCCAAGGAAGATAACTGCACAGGGAGGAAAACTGCACAGGGAATGTGTTTATACTCAGAGAGCCAATTTTAGGATCACACCTCAGCTTTCATTTTGTAGTGCTTTAATGGAAAACTACACAGTGATGTTAAACCTGTGGCAAAAATGAGAATTACTCCAGCACAAGTGTAG
>NW_008652355.1:188869-191191 GCF_000695815.1 Acanthisitta chloris
AAAGCCCATGCCAGAGAATACCCTGTCACCCCCTTTAACCCCAATCTCCCTCACTGATTTTATGAAGTCCAACCAAAAAATCCTATCTGTTGTAGTCCAGTGTTGAAGTTTGGATGAAACCAGCTGAACTGCGGAATGGGCTGTAGCCTGTTAATGATACTGTGCTCTCCTTTGGCCTCCTGCCAAAGAGTGAACAGTGCCAACATCATGCCAGAGAATACCCTGTCACCCCCTTTAACCCCAATCTCCCTCACTGATTTTATGAAGTCCAACCAAAAAATCCTATCTGTTGTAGTCCAGTGTTGAAGTTTGGATGAAACCAGCTGAACTGCGGAATGGGCTGTAGCCTGTTAATGATACTGTGCTCTCCTTTGGCCTCCTGCCAAAGAGTGAACAGTGCCAACATTTGCAGACTTCCAACAGGAAATTAAATAACTGCCCTGTTGGAAATATAAACCCATTTACAGTGGTCAGATCTGCATTTTCCAAAACAACCATACAGTTTATGCAGGGAAAACTCGAGGAAAATTTGTCACAAGGTTTAGCCAAAGGAATATGAAACAAAGCCTTGTGAAAAGGTGTTTTACACACCTCTACAAATTATAGCTTTGTCAGGTGTATTTCCTGACCCAAAGCTTCTGTAGGAACAATGCCAGGGGTCTTTACTGTGTGTGCTGTACACACACATCCCCCATGGCTCAAGATTGACAGGAGAGCTGCTTTTTTAATAATTTTGTGTTCTTTTATTTACTTCTTGGGAAGTGTTTTGAGCAGCTTATAAAGTGCTGCTGCAGACTTGGGAGAGCCTATGCTTTGTTTTTAACCTGTTGTGTGACTTCTATGCAAATCTCTACTGCAGGCTACTGTTCCTCCTCACACACCTCATTCTATAGAATTCTAGTATGGTTTGGGTTGGGAGGGACCTTAGTTATCATCCCCCTGCCTTCCCCCCCCTGCCATGAGCAGGGACACCTCCCACCAGCCCAGGCTGCTTCATGTACCATCAAACCTGGCCTGGAACACTGCCAGGGATGGAGCAGCCACAGCTGCTCTGGGCAACCTGTGCCAGTGCCTCAGCACCCTCACAGGGAAGAACTTCTCCTTGTATCTAATCTAAACTTCCTCTCTGTCAGTTTGAAGCCATTTCCCCTTGTCCTGGCACTACATGTCCTTATAAAACTTTCTCTCCATCTTTCCTGTATATATATTGGAGGGAGAGAGGAAACTCCTCAACCTGTTGAAGTCAGTGGAGTTTCACCACTGCCACCACCACCACTGATAGACTGTGAAAGTACTAGAGAAAGGAGCCTGCTCCTTCCTAGGTGTTTGTGCACAACCTGGACTGTGGTTTAAACCCTGTCCAGGCCCCACAGGTACAATACACAATAAAAATTATATTATTCTGTAAGTATTATTCCCTAGCAAATTTGTCTTCTTCATTCCTCTTCGTCACGCTATTGCCACTTTTTTCCTCTGCCAGCTCCTCTTCATCACCCTGCTATTGTCACTTAGAGTCAGAAAGGACACAGACACACAAGGCAGGAGAGGAAGAGGAAAGCAACATGTTAACCAGAAGCAGAACAGCTCAATAATCAACCAGCAGCACCAGAATTTCCACACTTAAGGGATTAGAAAACTGACCTTCACATTTTTACCAATACACAGCTAATGACAACTGCAGTTTTATTCTCTAACATGATTTCTTTTCCGAGCAACACCATGCACTGGTGCAAACCAGCTACACCTTATCCATTCACTAATGAATTCACCCCACAGTCCCTGTAAATGGTCTAAAGTTGCAGGTACAGAATGCCCCAACTCCCCCCAATAGTGCTACCTTGTACTTGGGCACAGTAGGGCCTTTCATTCACGGATCTGAACTTGTATTACACAGGTGGGTAAACATTATTATCCAGCTTCACACAGATTGGGAAGGAGACAGATTGTTGCAGGGGGAGCTGATGGCAGACCTGCAGCAGAGAGGCACTCTCTGCAGGGCACTCTGCAGCCAGCACTCAGCTCTCAGGAGCGCAGACAAACTGGCAAAAGAAATAGTTTGTGGGCTCAAGCCCACTAAGAAAGTTCCTCCCAGTAATCAAAGTCATATGGAAATAATTGCTTGAAAAAATCCTGTTTCCTTAAGAAACTCTTCTTAAATGCATTGAAGAGTCACAAAAAAAGAGAGAGATTATATACATAGGACCTATATATTTTTAAACCCCACCTATAGTGTGATGTGTACTTACAGAAAACTAAGAATTTTACATGTACTTAACGCCAGCAAAGTAGAAAAATGCCTCTACACTCTGCTTTTATTGCTCT
>NW_008652355.1:191220-193691 GCF_000695815.1 Acanthisitta chloris
GGGTTGAGACCCTTGAAAAATGTGATCAGTTCCATGCAATTAATTATTTGCATCTTTTATATATTCTGCATAAGTTATTTGACTTGTGAGTAGGAAAACAAGCAAAGCAATAGAAGCAGATTTGCATATGGTAAGGAAAGCAGCAGCAGGGATATAGCCTGAAAAAGTCTGAGATTTCTGATGCCCCAGGACACCAGTAAGCACTGGTCAGGTCTCACTTTCAAGTCTCACTCGTGTAAATGAAAAACAACTCAGAGTCTCACTCGCTTAGGCCCTGATCCAGAAAGGCACTCAAGCAAGTATCCAGCACTAAACACCAAACTAGTCCCATTTAAATCATCTGGATGTCTCCACTGTTTACACTTACAATATATGTGTAAGTGCTTTGCTGGATTGGGGCCTTGAGCAGTGATTGTTATTTAACACTTTCTTTAAGTTATCTTGCCAGGTCCTTGTGCCTCAACAAACTTCATCTATTTTCCATCCACTGCATCTCCTGTTGTTTCTTGAACAAACACAGATGGCCCCAGTTTGAACACTTTAGACTCTGCCACCACAGTAATCTAGGAACCAGCAGACATTAAGTGAAAAGGCAAGTCGATATTTTCAAAGTTCTCCTCAAGACAAGAAATTAGCAACATTTGCTGTCAACAGCAGAAAAAACGGCAAACACAGGCAGTGGGGCAGATGCTGGGGGTCAAAGGGAGCTGAAGAATAGTGGAAAACAACCCAGCCCTGAGGAGGAGGTAACAACTTGAGGCATTTTTCCTCACCACAGTGATTGCCTCAGTAAGAAGATCAGCAGGAGGAGTTCTCACTCCTTGCTGTGGCTGATAAAACACCAGACCTTGCCACAGGGTTCTCCTGCTGGGAACAACCAGACACATCTGCAGCAAGGGAAGGACTTTTCCAGCAGGAGCAGAGCATTTCCAGCACCAGTTTCCCCTCTAATCCCTGCAAAGCCTCGTTGACACAGTCCCCAGACTTGGTTGACAAAGACACATCCCAGTTGGATGAGACATCATCACAGCAGATGGACCAGGAAGCACTGGCAGCCCTTTTTAGCCTCTTCTCCTCCAGCTCCTCCACCACAAAAAAACTAATCACACAGAGCAATGGAATTACTTAAGTAATCAAAGGGAACAACTTCTTTTAAACCAGAGCTGAAGAAACTGCTTAGACAGACTTCAAAATAGTCAGCAGGGGATCACTTGGAAAAAACAAGACTCCCAAGGACCATGAAAAAAAACACCACAGTGGAGACCAGAGATTAGAAAAGAGGAAAGAAACAGCATGAGGAGAAAGAATATCATGTGCTCTGCTCACTGCACCTCTTAATTAAAAGAACACATCTCTGGCTCAGTGCATTACTGTTCCTGCACATCCCTGCTGGAACACACACTTTTAAAGGGATACATTCCTGTTGTTCAGCATGCTGAAGGATTTCCATTCGTCTGGCTACAGCATGTTACAGAGCTTCAATTCACAAAGCTAATCTCTAGAAAGCCTTGCTGTTATTCATATATTGAAACATAAGTAAGATATTATTGGTTTGGAAGCTGTCAAGACACTTCTCTGTGTGCTGCAACAGAAGTCAGGAGACATTATCCAGCCCCTACCAAAGGCTTCCATTGGACACTGGAAAAATCAAAGACCAGAAATCCTTTGGGGTGTTGACATTACTTTTCTAAACTAAGTCATCACAAGTATAGTTCCTGTTCACATAAAGCTAATTTTATTTGAGATATAAAGCTTCTAATATAAACAGAGGGTCTGAAAGAAAAACAGGTCAATCAGTTGAGCTGCCATGACAAATAATATTGCAGATTTGTCATTCACTAAGACCATCAAAGGCTCTGGGGCATGGAACACGTGCAATCCTGCTGCCCAGTACCTTTCCCCTGAAAACGTCAAGTGGGACAGATGGATTTATTTATTGCTTTAATAACCTCAGTCACTAAAAAATGGAAAATAAGAAAAACCAAAGAAAACGTCCTGGAAATTGCATTGTCATTAGTGTGCCTGTATTGTATTAGGGCAGACATGTCTGTGCTTGGAAACAAATTGATTGCATCTCTGGGTAAATCAGTCACACTGGGGATGAGATACCAATTGCTCCTAAGATTAAAGAGCAAGCATCTGCTTAAGAACACAAAACAAGTCAAGAGTTGGCACTGCTGCATAGCTTCATGGCATGCTGTGTTTCTCTGCTGTTCATCATGTGCACTTAAGAATTAAACTTCACCTCATCTCTAACACCAGATCAGGGGGTTCACTTCAACCTGGACCTGCCCCAGGCTTTTGGCACAGGTACAAAAAAAAATGCATTTAAACCTATTTTTTATTTAAAACTGCATGAAAAGTACGTCATGGAGCACTTAACAGTGACTGCTGCTACCCTTCCTTCCATCTAGTCCTTACTAGGTGGCTCAGATGAGCAGCATGCTTGAAAAGTCCAGAAATGTGGAGTC
>NW_008652355.1:193883-195368 GCF_000695815.1 Acanthisitta chloris
GGTGGGAGGTGTCCCTGCCCAGGGCAGGGGGTTGGGGCTGGATCATCTCTAAGCTCCATTCCAGCCCCTAAAATTCTATGAGTCTATGATTCAAACAAACTGGAAGTTTTCAAATCATAGACGCTAACAATTTATTACCAGCATTGGTCACTGGATGCATTTATTTGGCATTTACATTAGTGCAAGGAAGAACAAGTTTGGTCAAAGTATCTTCCTGCACCTTCAAAGAGTCAATTAAGCAAAGCACATCCCAGAATTAAAGGGATGTTAATAGAAAACATCTAAGCAGTTGCTAGCTGACACCAGAGTACACTGAAACCCAAACAACCCCCCAGGACTTTGAAGTACCAATAGAGAGGATCCATCAGAGCAGCCCAAGTGCACAGTCCCAAGTGTGCTCTTCTCCTCCTGAAAGAATGTGAGTGAAAAAGCAGATGCAGTCAGGATGATGGTTCCAAATCTCCCAGAATTTCAGAATAAGCCTTCTACCAATGACTGTATAAATCATAATGTTCAGTGTATGCCCTTTCACCTCCAAACCTCAACAAACAACTTGGTTCCACAGAGAGTAAGTCTGTCATTAAAACACAAACAGAACTAACAAAAATCCACCCTGACAAGCAGGAACTAACACTGAGTTTCCCAATATTTAGTGTTTGTGCTCTCCAGAGGTGACCCTCCTGCAAACTGTGCCTTCAGACATCCCAGGATCCACAAACAAGATGGAAAGCCTAGGAACATCTTGGATGAAAACTGGCCCAAGACAGAACCTGTTGGTGCAGGCCAACAAAGGGCTGCCAGGACCTCTCCTGCCAGGTGCACCCCTTTTCCAGCACATTTTCACCTGGGCTTATATCCAAAATAAACCACTCAAGTCCCAAACGCCAAACATCAAAGATGAATGAGCACAAAGGATCCAAAATGTTTCCTAGTTTGGCTCAAATGAGTAAATTCTGCAGAGCTCAAGCAAGGATCAAACTTCAGGCAACAGGAAGGACACACTTAAAGTTGTCTTCCCTTTCACTGCATCTGAACAAACGAAAGATTCAGGCAAAAGGGGAAAAATCCTGAAGATTATAAAATCCTTTCTTTATATACACAAAAATCACTCATTTTAGAGCTCTATAAAGCGATGCAAAAACTAATGAGAGGCAAAAAAGCCATGAGAGACTAAATCAGGGGTTGTTTCTCAATCAGGAGAGCTAATTAAATGCACAGCATTCAACACTTCCTTTATCTCTTTATATTCCTCCAATATGTGAAAAGTTCCTGCTCCGAGAACTAATATTCTTCTTAAATAAACTTAGGTTGCTAAACTTAGTTACTAGACTTCAAGAACAAATATTGTCCCAAGTAGCAGCAGCTTTCACCAGATACTGTTAAATGCTTTCCTGACACAGAAATGGATTTGAAATTTGGACATGACTCCAAGTCCCACATTCAGCCTGAGAAATATTTCTAGCAGAAATAAACAGTATTTTTTCA
>NW_008652355.1:195387-196289 GCF_000695815.1 Acanthisitta chloris
TTTATTACCAGGCAAATGAGATGCTTTTTAGTTTCCTAGTATATATTTCCTGGAGCAAAAAAAGTGAGATATCATGGTTGAGGTTGGTAAAGGGCATGAGAACATATATGGAACAAGAAATTTGACTGTTCATTTGAAGTCCATTATGGTATGAAAGTCATGCAAAGGAGGTTGGATAATATTTTGTTTGGAGAAATCAAATCCCCCCTGAGCAGCTATTTTCCTGTATGCAAAGCACTTGCTTTCTCCCTTCCCCCATGAAGAACTGACACTGTGTGCTCACACAGCCAGTGCTGTGACACTCATCTTTCATCCCTGAAAGCTGAGACAGCCACACATCACAGGAGGGACAGCACAGATCAAAACTATCCCCTCTCCCATGGCATTTGGTGCAGGAAGCAAAGGCAACACTATATCCTGCTCAAAGACAAAACCCAAAGTATTCCAATTTCACACATTCTGCAGGGGATATTTCCCATCTCTGGGAAAAGAGGCACCAGCAGGACTCCAGGCTGCCCTCATTTCCAGTCTTCCTGTGCTGTACAAACCTACAATGTCCATCTTGGTGGTATCACTGCACATCTGGACACCACCACAGTGATGGGAAACACTCAGGAGTTGTACCAATGCAACAGAGCAAGACAAAACAGCTCTCCCATTTCTGTAAAGCTCCACATGTACTCTGTGTCCCAATGAAGTCAATGAGAGGAACTGCACTTCTCTGTTCTTCAGGACAAGACATTCCAGGACCCTTAGCAGTGTAAAAGGACTCCCCTGGTTCATGGCAGCAAAAGCATTTTCTATGGGAAAGGATGGATTTGACTTCAAAAATAAGGGAAATATATAGCAAAGCAAATCTTCAGCCTCTGTTCTAGGTCTACTAGTAGCAAGTACCATCACTA
>NW_008652355.1:196319-206493 GCF_000695815.1 Acanthisitta chloris
CTATAGTATAACTATATTACACTAACCATTTAAAAATGCATCTTTTAGGACAATATATCGCATGTGAGGCTTGGGCACATCATCACATCCACATGGAAAGTGAGACTATTTTACCCACAAGTCCTAAGAAACAGAGTGATTAGAGGGGTTAGAGAGTGATTCTACCCAGGCCAAAATTAAGACAGTCAAGTCTTTTCTGAAAGGTTAAATAAATCCCTTTTACCCCTTATTTGAATAAATTTGAAGTGCTGAATAGCTTCAGATACCTGTACTACTGTGCTACAGTTCAGAAGAAACAACCTAGAACCCAGGAATACTATAGAACAAATACAAATCTAGTGCCGGCAACAAAAAATATTGATCAAGAGAGAAAGATACTTTTAAGGAGGAGATGCCATGACTCCAGCCTGTTATTTCTGACAGAACAATACTTCCCCTCACAAGCCCAGCAGAGCAGGAATTCTTTTACACCGGAAATATTTTAGCTGACTGAAAGCAACTGCCCTCTAAATTTCCTAAAAGATTCAATGTATCCTTTAAAGCACCCTGTATCCTTTAAAGGATCCTAAATTTCCAAAAAGATTCAATGTATCCTTTAAAGCACCCTGTATCCTTTAAAGGATCCTAAATTTCCAAAAAGATTCAATGTATCCTTTAAAGCACCCTGTATCCTTTAAAGGATCCTAAATTTCCAAAAAGATTCAATGTATCCTTTAAAGGACCCTGTATCCTTTAAAGGACCCTGGCACAAAGTCTGTCAGGCTCTGCTGCTCAGATTGACTGTTTTAATTAGCAGCGCTGAATGACTGAGAATCATAACCATTAGTAGAGTCTCTAAGACAGCAAAGCAAGTAGAGACCAAACAGTGTTTACTTCCAGCACCTTAGTCATCTTCACTGTAATCCCCAACCATCTCTGGTGTCAGCAATGTAGAGCAAGAGCAGAGTAACAAATAGCAGGATAATATCAAGCCTTGATTCCTGATGAAATGAAAGCTAAATTAGCACAATAAGCCTTCAAGAACATAAGTGCCTTCTCAAGGAGTTTGACACCAGCTTATACAGGCAAGGGGAGAAAAAATTGTATAAAATGAGCTTCAGTGGGATAATGCAACAAAAGCTGAAGCAAGTTGAGCCTCATATCACCACACATCTCTCCTTTTGCAACATTTCAAATGACTTTACAGTTCCTCTGACAGATATGTACATAGACACCTCTCAGCAAATTACACTGAACATATACACACTTAATCCCCTACTTGCAATGCTGAGACAGAATTCTTCCCCCCAGGCCCTTTCAGTTATTACAATTAGTCCATGTGCAGTTAGCCTTGATAATCTCGGGAGATAATAACTGGCAGGAGGAATAAGATAACAGAACATCCGACAATTACAGGGCTTGGGGAGGGGATTTCTGTAGAGCTGACAAAAAAATAAATAACACCTAATGTACAAACACTATGACTTTGCCAAAGCAAAGGCAGTGACAGCAGTGCTGGCTCTGCTGTGACCTTGCTGGATGGTCTGTGGTGCCTGAGGCAACAGCTTCACTCATTCACTGACAGAGGAACAGCAATGCCAGCTAAGACTTTGGTGCTGCACTCTGTCAAAGTCTTCGTGGCAAGGGGATTGCTCTTAGAGCTGTCCATGGGTTTTTAAAGCTGGATGGGGCTGTTATACCAGGTGTACTCCACAATAAATATAATACAGGCCATAAATATCACCCAGTGCTTAAGAGCTCCAAGAATGGCCTTGGATGAGAGAACTGAACAGGTCCCACAAATGATGACAGAACAACCAGAGATGTTTAGCTTCTTCTTGTAAAGGTCCTTGTAAATCCTTGTAAAGATCCCACATTTACAGGAGTCACTTCCACTTGTGGCAGTCACCAAGAGATATTGATACCCAACCAAGGGCCTTATGGCAAGGAAAAGCAGTGAGTTTGCAGGTTTGTGTCTCCTTTATTGAACACATTCACTGAGAAGTCACTTTACCTATTACTGACTCTGTACATAACTTTTTCTTCTCCCTTAGATATTCAAGACAGATCAAAGAACTTCCCCAGAAATATTAGTACCTACAGAACTTTCAAATCCAGAGACACAAGTGTGACCAGTGCCAAATCTGCTCCCCCCATTGAAACCAGTTCAGGAAGAAAGGAATGGGCCAGTTAGCTTAATGCCCAGCCTAATCTGTCTCACCCTGAACAGCTCAACCAAGAAAAATATACCAAAAGCAAATCAGTCTTTGACATTCCCTGCAGATTTGCAGCCTGAAATGAGAAGAGTTGATCACACAGCTCCTCATATCAGGATCATATTTGCTGCTATGAAAAGCAGGAGACCACAGATCTGAAAAGCCCATATGGAACATCAAAGTTCTGCACATAAAATACTCTCAGGTTGTGTGAACCTTTTACTACTGCTCAAGATTCACTAGACAACCAGAAGAGTCAGAAATACTCGTAAGGATTTGAAAAAAGATTGTTTAAAAAAAAAAAACCCACACAGATAAATCACAATGAGAGAATGTGAGAACATAAATCACATCCTGCACACAGACTCTCAGAGGCAAAATGGCAAATCAGATGTCATCTCTCGCTATATAATTAAAGGAAATCAGAACATCTTCTTTTAATCCCTGATGAAACAGAATATGGGTAATGACTAAGATTCCTCTACAGTGAGAGGATCCTTTACAACTTCGTCCCTTGCCTGGGCCTCTTTTGGGAGAATTTAGGTGGCAGTGGGGACTAAAAGAAGCAAAAACCCTTCAACAGTTTTTACTTGCATGTCCAAATCCCTTCCTAAAACTCTTTGCTGTACTAAACATCTAGTTTATACACATGTCAAATACTGCTGTCCTTAATGTCATGAAGAACATGTGTTTTTCAAGACAGAGAAACAAAGCATACACTGAAAAGATAACTACAATATCCAACTTATGGCCCAGCAGCAAAAGGACCCATAACTTGGGAGAAAAGGAGTCTCCCACTCCGATGGCTCTCCACTCACTCTGCTGGGAAGGCTCTGTCCTCCACTAGAATCCATTCTGTTATCCCACACCAGGTTTCAATTATTCATCTCTTAATCAACTTCAGATTTACTTATTTAAAAGGACACAATTTTAACAATAAATCTCATGGACAGTGTTAATTAAAAGCTAAATCTTGCCCTGAGCTGGACTTCCAAGGTCTATGAGAATGTTCACAGCCCATTTATTTATTCCAGCATTGTGTCAGTTATTAAATTACAGTAAATTAAAACCACAGTGACAGACCAATAGCTAAAAAAGAAGTGAGGCTTGTTGCATCTCACTTACAAAGGTTGCCAGAATTGGGCTCTGACAGGCTGCCAAGAAAAGTGAATGTAAAAGTCAGGGGCCCTCAGTTCAAAAACATCCTACGGTGAGCATGAAGAGTTTCAGCCTCAGAGATGTCAACAGGCACAAGCAAAGATCCACCTAGTACTATTCCATGGCCTCCTGAAAGCATTGAATGCTGTCAATCCATTGATATAAATCCATTCCCCCAACTAACAACTGGGAATTGAGTGACCTCTTGCCACTGTAGGTGAAACACGCTGAAAGCAGAGCTCAACGCGGTGCTCTCTCCACTCAGCACGTCCTGGAGGAAAATGGATGTCTCCATCACACCACAGATTTTCACTGAATTCACAGAGACATAATATGTTTTTAAAAGCAAAACATGTGGAATAATTAACATATAAAATAAAATTCAAACCAAAACCACACCGAGTGTTTGTTACTTACACAGCACATCAGCTATTTGAGAGTAAACAAAACAATTACAAAGGCACTGCCTTTTATTTGAAGCCAAGTTAATTTTGGAGAGGAGATGTTCACCCATGATAACTCACCTCTTACAGGAAAAACTGGGAGAGGCAAAGCCTGTTGTAAATACAGTGTGGACTCCACAGCTCTCATATACACATTAACTCTGAAGGTGTCACAGATGAGAGTGATATTCACTGTACGATGAGGTGATCTTTCTCCATCAACAGAGGTGAGGTAGCAGAAGCTTTGCAAAGAGAACTCTTGATCAAAACTGGATCTAATCTTAATTCTAACATTGATTTTATTTTTGTTTATTATTTGGCCAAGCTTCTGTCTTCTCTTAGAGACCTCTCTGTGTACACAATCACTTATCACTGAGGACAGAATTACTGACACTGAATTTGCCAGAAAGAAAACAACAACCCTCTCCAAGTTACATATTCCACAAACATGGAAGTAAACATGGTAAGAGCTAAAGGTCCTCATGAGTTTTGAAACTAAGGCCACACAGATCAACATGCCTCCTTGCCCAGCAGATATACTCAGCACTGAAGCAAACAGTTTCTCTGTAGGAGCACCCATTGTGTTCTGTATGGACCAGCCACAGTGTGGACACCCTCAGGCAGCTCATTACACTTGTATCAGATCCTTTAAAGCAGCATCTTCAGGAGGGACACTGCCACCTCCTTCAGAGAACAGAATAGCCATCTCAAGAGGAAGTGCATATCCTTCCACAGATAATCTCAAATTCTGAGAGTGAGAAAGACATAGCCTCAATACACTCCCAGTCTCTGGAGGGAATATGTGAGGAGGTTATAAAGCTGCTGAACATTTTTCCTTGCTTATGTCTGATCTCTCAATTTCCCATGGCCTGCTGCTGTGCTCCAGCACAGAGCTTCACCATTCCAGCTCCTTCCCAGATCCGCCTGGAGCAGATGTTCAGAGCTCTGCTCAGGCAGACAGACAGAGCATCGGGGAAGAGGACAGGAGGGGACACAGCCAACACCCCTCTGAGGAAAGGAGCAGGAGGTCACAGGAAGCCATCCTGCAGGATCAGTTTAAAAAAAAAAAAAGAACTTTTAATAAAATGCAGGTGTCCCCCAGAGCCTCCACTAACTGCTCTCAAGAACTCATCCAGTTAGGAACCTTTCCCATTGCATATTGGGATGGCAAAGCCTTAACATAAAGCTAGCCCCAAATAACTGTCAGTGAGTGAAAGCACATCTTTGTACAGCACAGGCAGGGCTGGGCTTGTAAAAAACATGCAGCATCTGCACAGTTACCAGCACCTCTGCTCCAGCTCTTTGGGAGTGTCTTGCCTCTATGGGCAGCCTTAGTTTTGATTTAGTTGCTAACTCCAAGGCCAGACAGGTCTCCTTTCCCTTCAGCACTATATATACCCAGGCTCCTCCAAGGTGACATCAGGAAGGCCTGGGTGGGCTGGACCAGCACCCCCAAACTGGAATATTCCAGCCAACAGGGATGCACTGCCCAGATCCCACTGGCACCAGTGATACTGAACACTTCCTGCAGGAGATCATCTCTTGTTGTTCAACCTCCTGAGAACGTGCTCTGTAGCACCTCTATGATCATACAACCAGAACCTCTAGACAGCTCTCCGAGGGGTTTGTTAGAAGAGGATATCAAGTACAATTACTCCATGAAATTCAGCAGACTTGACTTAATCTTTCTTCTGCTTCTGCCTTGGCCATGAACCCCAGGAAATGACTTGCTGAAGCACACCAGAAGCAGCCCAACTTCGTACACAGCACTGCTGAAACACACTCCTGGCCCCACAGTTAATTTATACCTGTCAGTTCCTCCTCCATGGCAGTGACAGGGATTTCTGTCCCTGTTGGTGATCACTCTGCATTACTTTTTCAGGAATCCTAGCTAACTAATCACCCTCCAAATCTGTGTCCATCCCAGCAATATGCACCACAGGATTCGTTTCACAAGCCACTAGCCGTTTCCTCTCATACACTGCTCTGCAGATGTACTCGGAAACAGTGGCACTCCCATGTCTCCACTTCAGGAGGAGATCCTGGAAAGCAATCTTCCTCACTACGGGATGCTGGCATGGGAGGATGCTGGGAAGCCTGTGTTATTGCTTTCCCTCACTAAAGGGTTCCTTTCCCTAGCTACTTCTTTTTCCCAAGCTGCCTGACTTTGGCAGAGCAGCATTTTCAGTATCACATTGCATTAGATTCCAAAGACAGGCAAGTTCTTTTATTTTACATTATATTCCCAGGGGGACCTAAAAGAACTTTACTGTTAAATAAGGGCAATATTTAGAGCTTTTATTATTAGATAACAGACCAGTGCTATCTGTCTAAGCTGAAATGATTCCATTTTTCCACAATAGCTCCACAGCCCTCCTGTGCCTTCTTTTGTTTCAGCCCAATTAAATGATATCAAACATGACCAAACCTCTCACTTGGCCACATTCCTGGCAAGGACAGCAGAGACTGCTTGTAAACAGACAGAAAACAGTTTAACTTCTTCTGCACCAAATAAAATCTTACACCAAATGTAAAATTTCAGGCAATTTAAAGCACTTCATCACAAGGCATGTAAATCTGCAGCCACCAAACCCACAGGAGCATCCTGCAGCTAACACCAGTGTTTTGTTACTGTTCCCAAAGAATCATAGACAACTGCTCTCATTTATTCATTTCACTATTGTTCCACTTATAAATGTGCAGATTCATTGACTTTCAATATCTCCATGATTAGAATGAAAAAGAAACCAGGATGGAAGAAGCCCTACAAAGTCACTTCACTATTCAGCTGCTGCCCCAGCCCCAAACAACCCAGAATTTCTTTCAGCTCAGCTTTAGGGAGTTGCTTTTAAGACACAGCCCCAGTTTGCTAATTTTCCAAAGCAGAATCCTGGATCAAAGATAACACCTTAACGGTAAAATAACTTCATTTGTATTCATTTAAGTGTTTCAATAAGTAGGAGTGACTGTCAAAATGCAAGCTGGGTTATCACACCTCCACCAGGCTGGTGTGAGACTCTCCAGCTGTGCCAGGGCTGCCTCCTTGCCTTTGGTTCAGGGAGCAATTTCCACTTGTGGAGTCCCAGCACACACTACCTGGATACCTACAGCAAGGTGAGAACATCACACTCAAGCAGCAGATAAACCACAGGACTTGGCAGCCAGAAACAACTTGCAGCTCACAGTCCACCAAGTTCCTAAAATTGTTTCTGCAGATACATTTCAAAAACAAGCACAACCGTGAACATAAACTTCACAGTTGAGGATGACTGAGAGGTTTTTCCAGGGCTTGGGGAAGGAAAGGTTTACAGTTTTCCCTTTGTATTAGTTAACTTTCAGCATATTTCTGGCATGTGAGACACTCACTGTGTGCAAAGCAGCTGCATTTAGTTAGAGACTTTTTAAAAGAGTTTTCAACTCTGAGGTGCTCTTTGGAGTCTCAGAAGATTGCTGCATTTCTCCATCTGTTTCCAAGACTGGGATCCAGTGTCACACCTCAGGGAAACCTCTTTTTTCCCCCTCTTTGCCTGCTTAAATCCACACACAAGCTTCAAAACACTCCCCTGCCCAGCTCTCATTTGAAGCGCTTTAAATCCCTGTGAGTACATAATTAACATAGGAGTTGCAGTAGATGTTAATTATAGAAACAAAGAAATGGTGTCCCGAAGATAATTTGCTGCTAGTTCAAGTCACTTTTGTCAAGAAATAGGAGAGTACAACCTCAAACACTGATGTCTACTCTCATCCTCTTATAGGCTTAAGGCAACAAAGGCATTTTGTTTGTTTATAAACTCAATCCTGGACACTACTGAACCAGCAGCCTGTGACCCATGGGTGAAACAATTAACCACGGGGACTCATCAAGAGCTGTGGAGCTTTATTTTCCAAGGAAATCAGCACTACCTCTATAATCTGAAACAATCTAGAGATCTGTGAGTTTACTATATGCTTTGAAAATGCTTTTAGACTATTCATACTTCTTCCACTGTGATTCCTATCACCTGGAATAATAATAATAAACTGAACTGGTAATATCCAGAGTCACATACTGCAAAATATATCCAAGCTGGAGAGTTCCTGTTACTCGTGTTGACATTAACTTTGTGCTTTTATTGAGAAGACTTGGGCCAGCCCCTGGATGCCCCTGGGATGAGATTGAAGACTGTGAATGTACAAAGGAAAAATGTGCTTTTTGGGTTGTTTTGCTCCCGACAAGGAAAGGTCATGGACAAAAAGGGAGCAGCAGGAGACAGGGGGAAAAGCAATAAGGAAAAAAAAAAGTTTTGGAAGACAACACAACAAAATACTTTTGTCACTTGACCTGGTAATAACACCCCAAAAAGGGATGTGACAACAGCGGTGCAGGTCCCTGCCCTCCTGCAGACACATCTGCCTCATCCTACAGCCCTTTGTGCACATCTGCATCTGCTTACTGGAGCACAGGGTCAAACTGGGAAGTCTCTGGAGTGGGACTCAGGTCTTCACAGATGTTTGGACCGACACTCAGGCTCTGATCCCTCTGGACCTCAGGGGCTCTGAGCCCAAACTGCTCTCCAGTACTTTCATTGTGTTGGACCCTCAGATCTTGGACTCCCAGCCCAGACTTTCTGGCACTGGAAGTTAAGCTACTACCAGAGAAAGACTTTCACTACAGTCTTACTTGACATCCTGGAAGAAAAATGTCTTATTTAGTGGTCCACACTGTGTCTTGTTCCAAATGCCAGGGTTAAAGAGTAGGGACTGAAAGGTTCTGTATGGCTCATTGGGTTCCTGATGGAGCAAAATCTATTTACCCAACCACTACAGTTACCTTGAAGAAACCTGTAAAACATGTTATAATAGGTTTTTTTTCTTTGTTTTCTTCTTTTAATTAGAGCGTTAGATGTTCAGGCTCCCTTATTCTTCCACAAAACCTAAATCATTAACGAGTTTAGGAGAAAACATAGTATGTGGTTGTAACATGTGATAGATGTCTATCTATAAAAACAAATAAATCACTTGATCTGCCCATGAATCAACACCAGAAGCTTTTGCCAAAGACATTACTTAAAACACAGGAAATACTTCATTGTGGAAAGCAACTGTATAGAATCACAGAAAGGTTCAGGCTGGAAGGGAACTGGAAAGATCACCTGGTCCAACCTTTTGTGGGAAAAGGAGCCTGAGATGATATAGTTTCATCCTGGAAATCAGTGGGGACTCTACCATGTCCCTGAGGGTGCTGTTCCACTGAATGATTGTTGCCTCCATAAAGAAATTCTTTCTTATGTTGAGCTGAAACTCTTCTTGGTGTAACTTGTACTCCATGACTTGTACTCTGTAACTTGTACTACAATTACTGCATTAAGACACACATAAAGGTGAATTCATACAATGAAAGGGACTCACAATAAATAAGGAACATCCAGTTTTGGACCCATTGTGATCAGTTGCTTTATATTCATGAGGGTTTTTTCCTTTTCAGGCTCTTAGAAACCCACAAAAAATTCATACTATAACCCTAAAATTTTGAAATCATTGGGAAAAAATAGCCTTTTCCCCCCCTTTTAAAAACACAGCTATGTATGTGCTTTGCTAAGCACATACAGCATTCTCTGGAGACACTAGAAAACATCTCTGTGAACATTTTCCCATTGAGATGTCAGGAAGAATTCCTACCCTAAGCCAGAACTCATCCAGCCACTGAGTCAGCACCAGGAGACTCCTGTGAGCTGTACTGGGATATCTGGAAGTCATTCAGACAGATCCACTCCCCAACACAGAGTGCCAGGTAATGGCATCATTAAGGACACACATAAGGCACTCACACAAGTCTTTCAGGGAGAGAAATTCAGGCACGGAGGTATGACAAAAGTGTGATATGTATTAGCTAGGACTGATTTTTAAACGCAGTTTTTCTACAGTGTCTGTAATTTGGCTTAAATTTTGGCTTTTTCACTTCTGAACTGCAAAATATTTAAACTCAATCAACTTTATCTCTTTACCATTCACTTTTTCCCCTTCTTGAAACACTAAATACAGCCACATTATCAACCAGGACTACTCAGAAGTGGCTTGTGATTTAAGCACCCACCATAAAACACTTTTAAGGAGTTCACGTATATCCAACCCTCGCTGAAATTCTCATGGAGCCGTCCAAAAACACTGCTGACTTTTTTTACTGACTTGGCCTCGGGAATCAGTCCTTGCTCAATCCCAACTATTCCAATTCCAAGGTGCCTTTATGCAACGCTTTACACGTAAATCATCCACGAAGGGATGAAATCAAACCCCCTAATAAAACCCGAGGATCGCGGGATCAACATTAATCGTTAAAACTAAATCAAAGGAGCTTTCTTTAAGGTCATTAAAACAAACAAATAGGCATTTGGGGGGGGG
>NW_008652355.1:206691-206918 GCF_000695815.1 Acanthisitta chloris
TGTGCACGGGAGGCGTGGGGGGGGGGCTGGAGCCTCCCTAGCCGGGGCAGAGCCATTTCAGCCCGGGCAGAGCCTTCCCAGCCCAGGCAGAGCTTCCCCAGCTGGGGCAGAGCCACTTCAACCGGGGCAGAGCTTCCCCGACCCGGGCAGAGCCTCAGTTCAGCCGGGACAGAGACTAAGCTCAGCCGGGGCAGAGTCTCAGTTCAGCCGGGGCAGAGCTTCCCCAA
>NW_008652356.1:0-15919 GCF_000695815.1 Acanthisitta chloris
TCTCTCCCCATTGTCCTCTGGTGAATAAAAGGAGAGTGCTCAGCCATATGTCCTGGTCTTACACTGTTGAATTTGCAATAAAATCCTCTTTGAATCAGGGGACAAGAGAGCTGCATTTCGTTGGACTTATCACAAGTTCTGAATGGCCTTGATAAACAGCACAACAGAAGTGCTTCCCTTTGGACATACAAGCACTGTCCTTGTTATAAGGTCTTGTACACAGTACTACCAAGCCCTGATTTCAATTGGATGTTTCCAGATGCTAATTTAATAGAGATATTAATGAAGGATAATGTTTGAAGAACTTCTGTATACATGCATTTCACTTCTCTCTCAGGCAGTCTGTCTGTAAATATTTAGAATTTTTAGAACCCACATTTAATCCTCTCAAAACTAGAAAGAGATAATATTTAGTTTAACAAAAAGCACATTATATATCTTCTGGAATATTTACTTTTCTGAAAACATCTTCTTGACCTTTAATTTGTGTCATCTTAGCTCTGCTTTCAATGTGATCTTTTAGGTTTCAGCAACTATTACATATTTATGGTACAGTAGTGCCTGAAAGTCTCAATCAGTCTCCTGTGTATGAGCACACCTCATAACTGTAGTGTGAGAACTGAAGAGCACCTGGAAGAAATTGTGCTCTAAAAAGGCAAAGTAGACAGGTTAAAAAAATAATAATAAATTATTAAAGAAATCTTCTTTCCTAGTTTACTGGGGAACCAGAGGACAGGCTGATGAAGTGAATTGGTGGAATTCAAATAAGAAGGCTGTGGGAGAATTTGGATTTTGTGAGTCCCATGCTACCAGCTTAATCATAGATCTCTCTTTTCTTTGAATATAGACACTGCACAGACATGTCCAACCTGCAAATCTTGAACCTTTGGGGCTGGGTCCAGGTGCAAGTTTCATGCTGGTGCTGTACCACACTAGTGGTAGTGGGACTGGGCTGATACTGGTCTTGTGAATACTCTGAAATGGCCTTGATAAGCAGCACAACAGAAGTGCTTCCCTTTGGACACTTCATTCCTAGCTGTGGAATGAAGTGGCCTCATACTAGTGTCCCATCAACTAGGCTGCTAGGCTGGCATTGCTTGGACTCCTCCAAGGCATCCATTCCCTCAGCCCAGTGCCATCCTGCACTAGAGAAGAGAGTCTGTTTGCAGAGCCATTCTCAGTCCCCCAGCCTCTGGACTATCTTAGCCCTTATTTGCCCAGTCCAGAGGACCTCAGTCCTGTGTGGAGTTAGTATGTTGGTCATAGGGCTAGAAGTGTGTAAGTGCCTGCACTAGGCTGGATTAAATATCTGGTGTTGCCTATTAAAGAAAAAAACTACTTTGCACCATTGCATTTATTTTCTCAGGGTGGTTCCTTCAACATTTCAGAGAACTGTCCACCTCAGTTTCTTATTGCTTTGTAGGTCCATATACTGGACATTTCCCCAATAATTTGCTTTCACCATGCAAGGTACTTGGTTATTGTTCTGTTGTACCCTCATTTCTCCTTATAGGAAGGCTCTGTCCCTCACCCTGCTTAGTGCAGCTTTTCTACTGGTAGTTTTTATGGAAGTCATGATCATTTGCATACTGTGCCATGCTAGTGAACAAGAAAGCAATATTGAGGCATGAAGTCCTACAGTCTGCACCTATCAGTGTCCTTTTCATTCAACAACCACAACTTTCACTACTATTGCCCACCTGGGAGGAGCTGCAAAGACATCCAGAGAGGATAGCCCTGCCTGCAGTGATGGGGATATGCAGGGCTGCAAACTGACCTGATAAAACAACATCTTGGCCTGTGCACTCACCACTGGAAGTGAATCTCAATAATTATACATGGGTATATATTGCTAAATCATGACAGGAAATAGATGCAGATTCTTGTTTTTCTCATTTGTTTTCTCCCCAACCAGTTTCTGCTCTTCTGGCTACACTGCTGAAATGTTTCAACTAAGGTTTTGATGATGAGAGAGGAAGAGGTTGCATGAAACAGCTATTCTGCTGTGAGCTCTCTGTCCCTGAATGGACAGTGCAATTGATTTCTGGTTTACAAAAACAAAACTAAACAAAAGAACTATTAAGAGCCAATGTCAGCACAATTGTCCAAGTGCAACACATTCATAGCAAGGAGTCAATTAAGAAGTAATGTCAAAGACAGGATACTCTGAAAACCTTTCTTCCTGGTGAGCTTAGTAGTAATTTAGATTCCAGTAAAAATAGATCTATCTTGCTTCATTTACATTGAAGCATTTTATGATGAATAATTTCCTTCTTTATATCTTTTTTTCTTGCATTTTCCTCAGTTTGGGTAATTAACCTTTCTGGAGAAGACTCAAAACTGAAAAATGTTCTGGTCCTATTGAAGTAAGAGGTAAATCTCACCAATTCTATAGAACTGAGATTCCAGCTGCAACTTTATTCCCATCTCCCTGTAGGGAATGCATGTGAAATAGGGCAGAAGGGCAGAGGAAGAGAGAAACAGCATTTGGGCTATGTGGTTTGTTAGCTTCAGAGTTTTTTCGGATGTCGTTTTAAGAAAAAAAGATCATCTTTGGTTTCAAGGGGCTTTTATTATTTGTTTCTTGAACAGAGGAAACCTACAACATTTCTGAATGCTGTCTGAAAATGCTGAAGAAAAGAGGGAGGGAGGAAGGGACAATATGGCTTATCTTACAGAGACACTTCAGGTCCATGTTTTAGTGGATAGCCAAATCTATAAGTAAGTTCTAAGCCTTTAGCATTAGTGTTTGAGCACCTTACTGCTTCTGAACCATAGTACTCTGATTATTGTAATCATCCCAATGAAGCTGAACTTTGCTTTCCTTTTTGGTCGCATAAAATCAGTTCTCATTAAATATTAGGAAGCAGAGCACAGTTGAACACTGAGACCAAAACCTACTATTAAAGGATTTGAAGACATTTGAAATTCAAGTCAGGCTTTATGAAATATGTAAACCATACCAAACCAAACAGTAACTCTACCACCAAACCTGTTCTGATTGTTTTAAACAAGCATATAGTTTTGGTATAGACTATAATATTGAGTGTCCTCATAGGTATGGCTTCGTTCTAGGTTAATTTCTGCTGTTACAATATGAAGGTATGGATGTTAAATTATGCATTTGTTTTCAGACATGAAGATTTCTTCCCTTTGGACTTACAAGGGAAGCAAAGGCTGATTTTTCCTCTCCATGGGCCTGCATGTGTGCTCTGCAGTCTATGCTTTGCAGTCAAGGAGAGAAGTGCCATCCCACACTTACATGTATTTATCACTGTGACTTCATCTGACCCTGTTTTTAGGATGGTAAAAAACTGTGCTACTTTCTGTAAATGCAGCTCACTGCATGTACAGAGGAATTTGGCCAACTCTGACAGTACAACAGATGCAAATAATTCTCACGTTTTCCCGTGACAAACTCATTCACTGCATTTTTGGACTGGATTCCAGTCAGAGAGAGGCATGTTCACTTTTTAAAAGCTGTCAGACACAAAGTAACTCATGATATCTCTTTTTTTTCCTTTTTTTTTTTCCATGATTGTCTGTGCTGCTTTCCTCTAATGGTATTTCTGTTAGCAGCTCTGGTTGTAGAGGTTTTGAGGCAGCTATCTCGTAATCTAATTCATGTCAATTAGATGTCAGTCCAGACAAAAGCCCACTTATTCAGTTTGTGTAGCTAGCTCTCAATAAATCTTTCTTGTGCTCTATCAGCATATATAAGCAGCATTTTTTTCTCAGTCCTCATTTTGTAGTTTTTATCAACAGCTCCTCTCAAGAGACCAAAACCTCGTTCTCACCCTGTCTTTATTTTTTATACTCTTACCCATGAGAATAAGGTAATAAAGAGTAAATGTGTGAGCCTGAGTAATTACACACATCTCTCTTTTAACTAACATTTAAGGAAGTCCTTTTTGTCAATATGAGCATATGCCACTTAACTCTATATTCAGGAAAATGGATCAAAGTGAAGATGACATGTTTCTCCATGGGATTAAAATACTGAGTAAAGAAGTTTGTAGGGAGTCCAAAAACAAAGAAACAAAGAATGGAAGCTTAATTTCTCAGAGCTGAGTTTGCCTCATTTGATGGTGGTGTGTAGCTTGACTGGGGACTGTCTCAATGAGTGAGTCCAGAGTTTTACTGCTTGGGAAGGCACTGGTGGCCTGGATTTCCTACCCTAGTTGGTGGCCTTTGGCCTTTAATAATTACTGTGATTAACATGTGGGCAGGATGTCTGAAGTGAAAAGACATTTGAAATGAAGCATCTTCCTGAGAAGTGTGAACAAGTGAAGGACAGCAAACAAGACAGTGTAGTAGTACACTTAAGGCTAAAGTGTTAGATAAAGTTTGTATGAGCTAGGGAAGATAAAACTAGAAACCTCCAAAAGATGATATCTCAACTTCACTGTTAGTTTTGCCTTTTCTGGCATGTGTGGGTCTGTTCCAAGATGGGAACTTTGAGCCTGAATGGTTTTGATCAAGTTCTAGCCTCTACTTGAAAGAAACACGTCCCAGGTAGTGAAAAACAGCGAGAGATGCTCTTTCCTGAACTCTAGCAGCAAGTGGAAAACATAGAGGGAAAGGTTCCTGGAAACAAATGAGTTTCATTGCATTTAGAGTGCCAGAAATGAGGAAGAAAAGTGGTACTAGATGACAGAGACAGAAACTACAGTGTCAGTGTGGAGGCAGGCAGCTGAATCTTAATATAGAGGCTTCAGGCTATAATTCTACAAAGGCTGGAAGCTTCATGGCTAATGCATGTCAGAGAGGAGCCAAGGGTGTTGGAAATAGTTGGATGCTTCTCCTGAGAGGAATGATTCATCTGCCAACCAGCCTCAGCAGTCCACACAAAGTGTGAGCATTCAAGATCCTCACATGAGACACTGAAGAACAGTTGCAAAGGGCCAACAGCTCCTCTGGTTGGTTGATTCCTATGAACATCTCTGAGTGAGGATTTGGGGATGATCTGAAGGAGGTCACTCATCTCTGTCTTTCCAGATGATGTTAAAAATCAGATATGAATCAACACATCATGAAGGTGAAGAGTTGCTTAAATTATATTAAGAGGTTGTTATGTTGTTGAGATGACCTCAGCCATGGACTTTTGTTTCAAATAAATCTTGAATGCAGATGAAATTAAGTTTACAAATACTGGCTGAGTGGTTAACTCATGAGAAGTTTTAGATTCAGATTGATGCATGTTGATGCATCAGGAAAGATAGAAGTAGCATCAGGGTTAATGTTATCTAAAAGGTTATTTAACAAAGAAAATAGCTGTTGCATGAGCACCCTAAAGGCAGGACATGGACTAATAGTTACTTATTTAGGTAAATTTTCAACAGCTGAATCAGCTGTGCAACTTGGTAGTCTGAAGGCAGCAAACATTTCTTCTGATATTTAAAACTTCCCATTGATCTACAGGAGAGTTTTGTAGGAGAAATAATCACATCAAACCCAATCTAGACATCATAGTGTAACAGCTAAGTACATAGCAATTTTAAGTAATGTTTGATCCTGTCTATTTCCTTTCAGAATAACCTTGAATATGCTGTTTAGATTCTCAGTTCTGCCATGTGCAGAATGATTCGAATATTTCTCAGCCTTGTAAATAAAATAGGGAGTGATTAGCATTTATGCAAAGTCCTCAATGAGCCATAACCTGTGCACAGGTCTATTTGTATAATCACAGTTATCTTGCTATCAGAATAAATAGATACTTGTGTATACGTTTATTGCTGAGAAATTTGTACAACTGTTAGTCTGACATCTGCATTTTAAAAACTAAGTAGAGAAAGTACACAACCAAAATTCAAACACACCATTGTTGACTGATCATGTAATTTGCTACTAAGCAGCAATAAGTCCACTGGAATGGATCAGATTATGCTAGTAGCAGTGCAAATAAGAACAAAACTGCATTTTATGAAGTTGGTTTTATAAGAATACAAAGACAAACCTTTGAAAGGCATGCTATTGCTCTTCTGCAGCTTACTGCACCAGAGATACTCAAAGATTGCTCTCTCAGGTAAAAAAGTAAAAATTAAAATAAAGAAATCAATGCTTGCTTCCATAAAATTTCTGCAACCAGAGCTGCTGTGGAATCACTACTGTATAAAGGCATGCATGAATTCAGCTGATAAAACTCTGTGTGATTTTACTGTATTTGTACTTTCAAGAGTAATTGAATTGTTTAACATCCTCCTTTGAAGAAGAACTTTCATTCTGGTCCATGCACATCTTTTCCCATCCCATATTACTTTGTTGTCAAGCTCATTGAGATGCACCAATCATAAAGTACCTTCCAAATTTGTACTTGAAAGATGCAGTCTTTCCACTTTATTGTATTCTGATTCTATGCTCTACATGGTGCTTTTACTAATCTGAAATGAATATGTCTGGATTTGAGATAAGTCCTTTAATGTCTCAGTCTCAAAATCAAATAAATATGACCCTTATATGCAAATACCTCTTCTCTTCACAGTGTACATATGAGATCCATCTTCTATAGCAGAACAAGTAGGAAGAATAGAAACCAATGAAGAGTGCTTTAAAACAGATTTTAAAGCTTCCTTAGAATCCCTGAAAAAAACAGAATACATTGTTTTCCCCCACTCTCAACTAGTGTTTAAATGCAACAGGGAAAAAGAAAAAGGAAGACAAAATTAGTTTAATTTTCCCCCAGTAAGTTAGAATATTTACCTCAGAAGACAAAATGCTAAAATTAAATGTTTGAAAGGTACTAACTGTAGCTCTTATAGGATGTTAATAGAAAACCTAAATTTTGAATTAAATAGATTGACACTTAAATTGTTTGATGTGGAAGGAGCAAGCTGTCCAGCTCCAAACCACATGTTTTTATTCTGGTGCTTCTCATTGGCCATCTGTTCTTTGTTGTCTGTCCCAATTCCACCATCTGTCCCAAAAATTACACTCAGCATGATGACCTCACCTACAAATCTACAAGAAGGCAATAGCTCTGTCAATCAAAGCTAGTAAACAACCATCACTTCCTTCCCAGCTCTCTTTGTCCTCAGTGCTGGAAGCAAGGAATGCAGATGAATGTCCCAGATTTTGGGTCCCAATTCTGTCTCTCTTTGAACTCATCTAGCATTTTCACATGGTGGTAGAAAGAGAAAAAAAATAAGGAGTAAGAGAGTGAGAAAACCAGCTGATGGAATCGGCACAAGGGGCAGCACTGCTTTGCAGAGGACAGCTGCAACTTGCAGAGAAAAAAAATCCTTGAAAAAATCCTTGATCAGTCAAGGGAGAAACTTCTTCCTTCCTTTGAGGCTTTTTTTGTGTGTATTGAATTCAGAATAAAATGCAGATGTCTCTGTTAGATAAATTTTAGATTGCTTATGTTATGTGAGATGAATCCTGCTCTCAAAATCTGTAAGACAGAGTCTTCCCTGATTAGGCTGTGGATTTATACACAACAAAACACTAGATAGATGCTCCACACCTGAACTTTTCCGTTCTTCCTTCATGTAGAACTAGTTTATCTTCTTTCTTGTTTGGCCAATCCATTCAACATACACCTGGCACCTGCATGCAGGACAAGAGACATCTCAATTATGTCAGGGATGCAGACAGGTGATGGAGTCCTTTCCCCAGGTGACGTTAACTGCAGGGGATGTGAGAAACCATTGGATATGACATAGCTGGAATTTCTGGATGTGACTGATAATTCATGAACATGACAAAGTTAACAGATAGCATTGTGAAGGGAGGCTGGATTTTACAGGTGTTTAAGGGAGAGTTACTTAAGAAATGATTGGATTTTGTGGATACTTGGAGGGGAATATGTGTGACCTTTTGGGAACAGAGTTATGCAAAGCTAGCACTATCTAGGTAACCATATCAGAAACAGCATATGAAGTCAGTAATATCCAGATAATTATATGAAACCCACACAATTTGGGTGCAAATGCAGCAAAACTGGGACTAAGGTAGAAGAAATAACCGTGGTTATTTAGTTGTGAGAGGAGAGGGATGACAAAAGGAGAGACAAGAGCAGAGAGGTCAAGAAACAGGAAAAAATATGCAAAAGTATGTAAGCAGTGTAGTGGAGGCTGCCCGGGGGTGCCTCTTGCTCACCATATCTTTGAACAGGACAATAAACCAAACCTGTTTCTGACCAAATCACATGTTGAACCTGATTCCCTTGTCAGGAGAACTGGGGACATAAGTGGTGCATTCCTTGTCAGCACAAAAACACCTGGGATAGATGAATCAGGCACCCCAGGATCTCTGCCTGCACGTGCTCCAGAAATTACAGCATTGATGTCCTCTCAAAATCCTAGAAGACTTCACAAAACCTTGCACCCTGGACTGTTGAGATCCCTCTTTTCAACAACATTTTCCTAGGCACTGAGCTACTACCCTGTCAGTTTTCTCTCTCAGATTTATTTCATTACTGCTTGCAATAACTAACTTGCAGAAACAGGGAAAAATATGCAAATATCTCTTGCCTAACACTTGAGTATAATGACACTTTGATATTCTCTTGTTGGCATTTAAAGTATTTGTGGGTGAAGAACATGAATATCAAAGTGAGAAATACCTATAGGTTAACTTCAGTGTCCTAGTGAGGTCTTAAAATTGCAGGCACCTCCTGCTTGTCTTCTGGAAACTAAAAAAATTTACTCTTTTTTCCATCAAGTGAGATGTTAGGATAGTAAAGAGGTACTTCTTGATTTCTGGCTTCAGCACATTGCCTCAGAGGGTAGCCCACAGAGGGCTGTTCATGCTGGAATGCATCTGGAGCTGGCCATCCGAGATGGCTGAAACATCACACCTCACAGGGTGGAGGTGTTTGAGGTCAGCAGCTCGTTAGACATTTCTGTACACTTGGAAACCAGATGCCACAGTCCCTTGTTTGAGGGTAAATGCCTTCCTGAGCAGGGCTCTCCTATTACATGGAGGAAATAGCACCACCCATCATCAGGCAGTCATCCCAAAAGCGAAGAATTAGGGTTCCCTGACCTCCTCAGGCTGAAGGAACTGAAACATTCATATCTCACCTCGTAGAGTGAACAGAGCACCACACACATTGAATGCCTGGAAGTAGAGAGAGCAAGAAAAGTCCTGAATTGCAGCTGAAACGTAAGGGCTCTCAGGAAGATGAAGGACTTCTCAATTCAGTTGAAGCGTTTTACATTAGATAACTCTGGGAGAGAGCACTGCAAGGTCTGCACATGAACTCTCAACTTGGCTGGAAGAATAGCACTTTATGTGCAATTCAGGGTTGTTTGGTTGAATGACGCATTCTCCCAGGAGGTCTAAAGGATTGTGGTACTCTGGGGATCAGGCAGATCAGCCTGATCACCTCCTGGCTGAGGCTGAGCCCATCTGTGCTTGCCCAGATGCCGATGGGTGACTCATGCCCAGGGCAGAAGTCCAGAAGTCAGCTGGGTTTTATATAGTTGTCTTTCTGCTTTAGTCCAGGTAGTTTGTAAGGATCCTCATTTGGTAAGATTGTGGTGATTCCCTTTTGTGGATGAGTCAGAATGAATTTTGTGTTGGTGCTGCCTTATTCACAGCTTTGCTGTATGGCATGATTAGCATTGTTTTGTAATAGGACTGTCACCATGTATTATCACAATTATAGGAATTCCAGCATCTCACAGGTATCATACTGTGTTGAGAAGAAAAGGGAAAAAAGTTGATCTTTACAGGTTGTATTACAGAAACTAAATGCACTACATATTATTTCATGTTTCAGACATCTTTACTTAAGAGTATGTTGCTAAAAGAGGCATAAAGGTTCCCAAAATAAAACCTCAGAGGTTTATTCTTAAGGTACACTTTCTGAAAATTAGGTAAAAACATCAATTGCACCCAGTAAAACAGCATACTGCTTTGCATGTTACTTCCCAGGGGGAATGTTTCAGATATCTTTATTTTCCTTATTTGTGTGCAATTTGTACTTTTACTGATTTTGTCCCCCATCCTTATCTTTTGTGATAAACAAAATGCATGGTAAATCTTCTCTTTCAGAGATACTTTTGATCACTTATGATACTTATGATCAGAGATACTTATGATCACTGGTTACTTTTTACTCTCTAGACCCTGCTATAAAATTACAAACTGGTGGGTTAGCACTTTCCACATAGGCATAAATATTTACATTTTGTCTTAATTTTTATTTCTTTTTCTCACTACTTTTGTAAGACATACCAACTTAGGAACTCAAATTTACCACCTTTAACCTGTCTTAAAAAACACTGATATCTTTTCCTAGATGTGACAGCTGATCAGAGTCTATGAACCGTGTGTGCCTAATTTTGAGCAAGTTTTCTCTACTTATATGATACTCCTTCGACCATCATCAGTATTGCCTTTTACCTTCTACTCCTTCTACCATCCTTCAAACATGTTAGCCAGTAGAAAATTAGAAGGTCTTACATTTCTATTCATATTAAGTGATTCTTTTAAATGGTGCCTCTCTGAAAACGCACATATCTTTGTAATCCAGCACTGCATCAGGGCTTATAACACAAAAAAATGGTCTACTTAGAAGTTAATGTCTCCTCCTCTCCCACACAAATGTTAAATAAACTCTGTGCTTTCTACTATTAATTAATGTGTGCTTGCTCCCTTTTTATCTGCACAAAGAAGACATTTCTTTTATGATTTTGCTTACTCATCTGCATGGTAATTCCAAATGTAGCATAATGGGTGCTTTAAATAGTTAAATAATGTTTAATCAATTTGAAAAGAAAAATTTCTCACATAAGTGATGTAAGAACTTCACAAAAATGTCATACATTTTTCCCACCAGAAAGTTCAGCACCATTGTTTATTTGTCTGTATGTGTGTGTGTGTTTACATGTATTTTTTGTTCATTTTTAAATTTAATTTACAACCAGTGATTTTGCTCTTGCTTTCATTCTCCACTAATGAGAATATGGTTTTCTTAAACAAACCAGGCTTACAGTTCAGCCAGAATTTCACATGCAAATATGACATTAAAATTTCATTTTTTGGTGGGTGTTTATAAATGTTAAATTAGCTGAGAAATATGTCAAGCAGCTGAAAGACAATGAACTCATGTGTTTGTAAATGTTAAATTAGCTGAGAAATACGTCAAGCAGCTGAAAGACAATGAACTCAGCTTCAGAGAGTTCATTAGACATTCCAAAACATTTGGAATGAAATTGCTAAAACTCAGTTAATATGTTTCCACTTGATGGGTTTCTGCTCTTTCCGTTTGCTTACACAGCACTGAAGAGAGGGGAAACAACTGAGCATGCCAAGGTCATAATAGGAAATGTCACTGCACACCTCTAGTCTGAAGTTTCTCAATGTATGCAAACTGGTGATTGTAAAAGTGCTTACAGATCTGCTGGTCAAAAATGGTAAATACAGGGGAAGATAAAATTTTAAAGTGTCCAAAACCATTCTGGTTTACTTGCATAAAGCAATCAGTACAAAAGGTCTCTAGTAGAATCTCATACAGACCTACAGAAATGACTTTTAAGTGGGCAAAATGCATTTCACCTTCACACATGTGAAGTGGAAAGGCTTGAAATGTAGTATATGATTTTAAGCCAGTTTTGTAACTGAGAATATCTGTGTTAGATGGGTAAAAGAAGATGCTGGATACCCAAATAAGGCTTACTGGGACCATGTCTCACTAGGTACAGGTATTGTGTCTTTCAATCTATCTTGCCATATGTGTGTGTGTCAGATAAATTATTTTATATACATATAAATCATGTTTCTGTTCAGACTAGTTTTGAGAGGATGAGACTGTAGTCTTCTAGGTTGCTTGCAAACCTTGGGAGATGCTGCATGGACTCTGACAGACTGGATGGATGCAGAACAGCACAGAGGTGCCAGGTGTGTAAACAAGGAAGGCAGCAGTAAGGAAAATTTTCCATAATTTATTATCTCATCTCCTTTTTCAGAAGTATGTGAAAGGAGAGACAGCTTAGCCTGAGCCTTTTCATATCCAGGCATGGATAAATGCTACCATAAAAGCATGGTAATGCTCTGGCCAAGCTGGTCATTCTCTTTTTCTCCTTGAGCTGGGATATTATATTCAGTGTAAGTGACAAGGAAGAAAGATGCCTGAATTTTACAGTTGAGTCATGAAATGTAAAAAAAAATAATAATTAAATTCAAAGAGGAATGAAACTACACATTGAAAAAGTGAAATGGCTGTGTTGGTGTATAGGGATGGGATGAACTTTGCTGCCTTTAGTGGTCTCAAATGTGTCTGTGATCACTCCATGGCCAATCGACTGTGATGTCCCTCCAGAAACCAATTAATTTTATTTTAGACTTGTGTTTTCAAAGGGGATCAATCATATTGTGTTGTATGTATCCCTTTGTGGTGATTATAGAAGGAATCCAGAGGAGTAATTTATCCAAATGCATTTCTTTTGGATAGCAAAGGTTCATAGAAGCGAATCCAGCCCTTGATGAGAAAATGAGGCGAACAGATGTACATGATAAGTCTTTTGGAGGCTGGATCAATTTTCAGACTTACTTTTCAAGCAGAGCATTACTTCTAGTGTCTGCAAAGGTGGTTTATAAAGGAAGTCTTCCTTCTTTGGTGTTCAAATATAGAAACTGGGTTACCTTTTAGGTCCATAGAGCAGGAAGAATCTCTTTCAATGCTCAAAAAAGCCCAATAAACTACCAAAACCACAAAAAAAAAGAAGACAAAAATACTTTTATTTTTAATATCCACTAATCAAAACTGAGATATCAAAATGAAAAAGTATAACAGAAGGAGGGAACAGAATAAGAACAATTGCAAGCTATGCAATTTTATGGCTGTACATGCAGTTTGCTTGAGATATAGTTTTCTCTGTCATCTTTATTAGGCATTTGGGAGAAAACAAATTCCCTCACAATATGTGTTTGTAAATTGCATATTTATTTAATGCATCTACCAATTTGAGCTTTCTGCAAGAGAACTCTAACATTGATATTGGTAAAAGACCTCAAAAACTAAAGATTCAAAGGATATTGAACACTAAAATTATTCAGCAGATAACTATATTTACTTTGACTCCATTTTAAAAATTATGAAATTTACAAAAACAAATAAAATTCAAGACTACTTAGGAAATAAATACTTGACTGATAAACGGCACAGCTTGAAGGAACTAGACTTTTGGTGAAAACAGCACAGTATTCACTAAATGAACAGCTTTTTAGTAGTTTTAGTGCTTGTGAGCAGGGCAGAGCAACCTCTTGATCTTCTGGGAAGTGATTGCTCCTCCCTTTTTTAACCAATTTGCAAAAGCATTTAAAGTTTATTAGTGATATTGTCTGAAGCAATGCTGGAATATAAAGTGGCTTTCAATTAATTTTCTTTCTCTGTTATTTTTAGAGACATGGTTCATTTTTTCCCCCCACATTGCAGTTTGAGAGAAGAGAAATTTAGTAGATAATTGGTAGACTTCAAAGAGTGTAATGTATTTGATTGATAACAGACATGATGTGAAGAATTAGTAAAGTGCCAGTCTGTTGGCATGTGTGGGAACAGAGTAAATGATCATTAACCATTTGAATGCAAAGAGCTAGAAGTAAAGGGGAAATGACTGGAGTGTAACTCTTTTGCTGCAAGCTTATTATGGCAGTCCTTAATGGGTAATGCAAGACAGTAAAATCTGGAGGAGCCCTCAGGTCTGTTTGAGTTGATGCTGTATACTCTGTTACGTTACCCTACATGCAATGTCATATCACCTTCCTGGAGACAGTGCAACTCAGGGTTGTCCTGCTGTCTTCATATTATTGTGCATCACAACTTTGATTTTGGATTCTAGAATCATAGAATGGTTTGGGTTGGAAGGGACTTTAAAGACTGTCTAGTCCCAAACCCCCTGCCATACCTCCCACTGCTTCAGGTTGCTCAGAGCCCCATCCAACCCAGCCTTGAACACGGCCAGGGATGGGGCATACACAACTTCTCAGGGCAACCAGTTCTAGTGCCTCACCACCCTCACAGTAAAGAATTCCTCCTGTATATCTAGCCTAAATTTCCCCTCTTTCAGTTTGAACCTATTACTGCTTGTCTTATAGCTACAGTTCCCAATGAAGAATCTCTCTCCAGCTTCTCTGAAGGCCCCTTCAGATACTAGAAGGCTGCTAAGAGGCTTCCACACAACCTTCTGTTCTCCAGGCTGAACAGCCCCAACTTTCTCATCCTGCCTTCATAGGGGAGGTGCTCTAGCCTCCTTATCAACTTCATAGTCCTCTGTACCTGCCCCAAACCCTTTGGAGTTATTCATATAAAGACTTGTGAGGATGCTGAACATCTGTCTGCAAAATTATTTGCAGAAATAGAAGGCTGCAATGCAAAGATGTACAGTATCATCACGAATACTGTAAGCCTATCTTTATCCAAAATTTTTGATTCATGTAACGGTACTGTTGGTCACTTTTCTCATTTTGAACACACTGACAGTTAACAGTTTTTCCCACTCATTGCATGGCCCTGACTTTCTCGATGAGAGGGATCTGTGCTACCCAATAAGGAAGATGTGAGCAATGCTCACAAAAAATACTGGCTCGGTTATGTCAGTGATGGAAGGGGATGTCATGGCTTGGACAAATATCTGTAGTCACAGGCACAAACAATTCAGTAATTACTGCATGTAAGTATAATGCTCAGTCTTCACAGGGGTAGGAAAATTAAAAGGCAGTAAATTCAGTGAATAAATCCAGGCATTGATATGTAATCTTGTTAACTGTAGACGAAATATGAGTGCCAGACAACAAAGGCATGACACTAGAGGGATTTAATTCAAACATAATCTTATTTCATCCATTCTTAGTTAATTTGATACACCACATTCTTATCTGAGTAATCAGAATTATTTTGGAAATTTTATTGTGCCTTTCTTATCAGAGTTGGAATTGCGAAAAGCCACAGCTTGCCAAGTGACTTGATTCTAATTGTTTTTTTTTATTTTAGGCAAGAAAAATGAACAAAAATCTCTCACGATCCTTCAATTTCATGGAGCTTAGATGCTCCCATCTAATAAATTATGAGTTATAATTTTGCTGTGGTTGTTTAAATGATGAATCACTTTCTTCTGGCTACAACTTACATATTGAAAATAAATTTTCTTCACTATTACCATAAAAATATAATAAATCATACTAAGGATCCTTCATAAATCCTTTTAAATATCATTAAGTTTTATTTAGGCAGTCTCCCACATCATTAATTATAATCACTATCAAAGTCTTCTGTCTTAAAATGCTGATGACATACTAGCTCTGAGCTTGTTTAGCTCCTACAGGGTAATATCTTGGCATCATTTGGCTTCCCTTTGTATCACCTGAGCTGAACGAGATGAGTCTGCTGCCTCAAAAATTTCTCTCATGATCCGTTTGGATTGCTGCAGGGCTGTGGCTGGAACCATATGGAAGCAGAGAAATGTAAGTGGATTTTTGAAGACGTCTCTATATTTCTCTGCCTCGAGCATATCTTGTGAAAGGAGAAGAATTCATCCCAGCGCTTGATCTGCTGTAAGATCATAATTTGCTTCTTTTTTCATACTAGGCAGAATGAATGCACCTGGAGTTGTAAAACCAGTTTGTATTTCAGTCTTTTTTGTTACAGAAAATGCAAGTAATTTTGATTATGTTTGGACAAAATTCAATGATTAAATAGTATCTCTTGATTTAAGTTTACCTTGAAAGGCAGTAGCAGGTTACGTATAAAGCTCTTGAATATGTTTTATTAATTGCAGAAGCAGTCTGTAAAAGATGAGCCCTGTGTTTAGGAACTCCCCCTTTCAATCTCCCAAGAGTCTTTGAAGAATTCTAATATTTACTTAATGAATTTGTTTTTTCTAGACTTTCTCTCTGCTACTTATGTGCATATATATACTTATGTACATGTCTAAAACCAGGTACTGATGATGCTTCAGGTCTGTTTAGAAAGCAC
>NW_008652356.1:15957-29229 GCF_000695815.1 Acanthisitta chloris
TTTCTACATAATGGAAAAGGTTTTTCATGTCTAGAGTAGTGCAGAATGTGGTGGTAGGGAATAAAGTGGTCCTTCAGCTTTGCCCCATGACTCATCCTCAGCAGCTGAGAAACCATAGTGAGGCATCCATCACAATGACACTTTGGTTAGCTGGAGCACTTTATTCCACTCCCACATTTTGTGTTTTCTGAGTAGTATAGCAGAAAAACTATGGAAGTGTAGCAGAAAACTTTGAAAACAGCTGGGAAATTTGTTCAATGACATCTTCATTCTTCCCCCCCCCTCCTCCTGCCCCCCAATATTTATTAAAGTAATGAAGAGTTTCAAAGCAATTAGCAGAAATCCTGAGAAGCAAATCGAGGCTCTCAGTGTCTGGAAAGCAGGAGGTTTTCTTAAGTTTGATCAAACCCACTGACAGTTACATTGCAGCACACACACATGCAGAACAGATAGTGCTTGCTACTGACACTTTGATTGCACTCTGTAGAATTTATGTTTAGGAAAAGGCTCAGCCAGTGTTTTGGCATATCTTATCTGTAGGGCATTGCAGCAGTAAATCCTGTGAAATGTAATCAAATGTTAATAGAAAATCCTTTGTGGGAGACATCTCCAACAGTGAGTTTTTCTCTCCACCCCCTTCCCACTCCAAAAGGCTGTTTATCTACACAGACAGATCTATACCTGCCACTTGTAGCTGTGCTGCACTGCATTTTGTGGAGACAAAGAGTAACTTTCAGAGAACAGAGCCATGTAAATTTCTAGGCTCACACCAATCTCTGTGAATCTGTTTGAATCTTTGGGCAAGGTTAAAGATGAGTCTCAAAGCATTCCCCCTAGGATGTACCCCAGGAGAAAACCTTTCCACCGGGGCAGAATCATAGAATCAACCAGGCTGGAATATCATCGAGTCCAGCCCTAAAGCAATACAGAAAATAGACTCTAATAGGATGGAAAGGGTTTGGACAGGGTGAGCCTCTGACCAGGATGCTTTCTTCACCTGTCCCAAAGTACATAGGTATTGACGAACACAGAACGCATTTGGCCACAGTTGGGTATATCCTTGATCCTGTTTATTTTTCTCATAGCCTGTAGTTAAAGTGAGATTCTTATGTGGTGCTCTCTGTTAAGTGGCACTGAAAGCTGGGCCTGCTCCAGGTGCACTGGTGACAGGGCCAAAATGGAAATTAAAGAGAGCTTGACAGCATCTGAGCCTCATGCTTGTCACCTGCTTCAGCTCAAGAAACCTCCAGATGCTTTTAGTCCATGTTTGTCTACCTATGTCTACAGCAGGGTGTCCCAGGCCAAAGGGAACAGGAGCAGGAGCAGGAAGATCCTCATGGCATATGATTCCCATGGCTGCACTACCTGAAGTAATCAAGGGGTAGCAGCCTGCACCAGGGGACCTGCTTTGTGGAGAAACTGTCCACAAAGCTGTGTTGTGGTGCCAAAAGAACCAATGCCTAGAGGACAGTCTGACGAAGGAGCGACAGCATGCCACAGGGTGCCCTGGTTTGCCACACAGTTCAGGTTTCAAGTGCTCTTCTCTCAGCTCCAGAGACAGCTCCCAGGTCCAGTTTGACTGCATACACATGGAAGAAAAAGAGTCCTTCAGCTCCAAGCCTTTCCCCACATGGCAGTACTTACTGCAGCTCAGACTTGGAGATCCTGACTCTTTGCAGGCAAAGGAAGAGATGTTTATGGTCAGGCTGCTGTCAGTCCTCAGGGAAGGGGAGCAGGCTGGGAGAGAGTGCCAGAAGGCTGGCTCAGCCAGGAAGCCACCAGTTGGATCCTGGTGGGAATGGGAACTTGGCAACAGAACTATTGCATATGTTCATATCTGACCTGCTGTATATATAACATAGGGGAAACTATGCCTTCTAGTTAACAATGGTTATTCTTCTTCCTTCATTTCCCAGTAGTAAAACAAGCATAGATATTTGAGTGAGTTGCTATTTCAGGTCTGTCCTGCTTTTTCTTAAGCGTAGAACTAAGAGGATGACATGCAAATATTCTGTTCAAAACTATTGACTTAGATCTGCATTCCAGTATCACATCTACATAGAAACACCCATTACACTCTTACTTTCAATGTTATTTTCTCTCCTTGGTAATATCTCTATGCAAAAATATTTTCTTATAATGAAATATGCAGAAAGAAGGTCATGGTGATAGGCTGAAATAAAATGGATAGAGCACATAGTCCGGAAATTTCTGGCTGCCTCAAATCCCCATTACAATAAAAAAATCCAGCTTTTGAATGCAAAACAAGGAAGTTTAGTCATGTAATAATTTTTTTCAATATTTTTTTAAAGTTTATAGCAATTTACTTCATCCAGGAAACTGCAAACTGCTGCTAACAACCAAACAGTTAATAAACATTATAACTATTCCTGGATTTTTGAAGCAGAAAATGAAAACTGAGGTGTTTTATTCACTATTGTTCAGGGTTTATTCACTATTTATTGTTGAGGTGAAACAATTTAAGCCATCTTTACCCCCCATCTTTGATTTAATCACATTTAGACTAACCCTCTGCTCAGCTCACACAAGCTGTGAGCACTGCCTAGTCTTCCCATGACAGCATGACACTGAAATATTATTGCCTAATTAAACTGCTTTTCCCTGGTAGCAAACAGCTCCCATTTGTTCAAAGACATATGCTTTAGTTGTGCTGTTGGAGAGGGGTTAGGACTGTTTGCGTAGATATCTGAGAAAAACACAAAGGGAAGTGAACCTAAAATTTACATCTCAGTACACATTTCTATTCTTTATGTAATTTGGACTGAGCTGGGATTGTCTGCTCTCAAAAGGCCTGGTACTTGGAATAGCAGGACTGTTATTGTAGGCAGAATTCAAACACATTGGCAGAATCTGTGGGAAAGTTTGTCCATTTTAGTCCTGGTTCTACTGGATGGTGAAACATTCCTTGAATAGTTAGTATGCTGGCCCAGGGCCTGAAAATGTCACTGAAGCCTTCTTTTTTTCTTTATCTTTTGTATTGAAAGCTGATCAGAAGATTAATAAGACAGGTTACTTACAGGAGACATTTGACCCTTCAATTACAAACTGCTCAAGGTTATCAACCTTGTTTCCAGTGAGGAACACAGGAAAGTGTATGATGAATCTAATGGGTACAGAACACCCTATATAACATCGTTCTAGTAGAGTGTAAACCTCTGCAGCATGCTTCTCCTTTGCAGAAAAAATATCCTTTGCATTTGTATTACCTGGAGTTTACCTGCCCTTTTGTAAGATAGCATCTCCAGAACTATGCCATATAAACATAGGGTTACTATCATCTTTCAAGAATATGCAAATTTTTCTTTCATTTTCCTTGCATGACAAACAATACTTCATCAATTCCTACTTAAGAATGTATTAATGAGGTCCCCTCTCAGTCAACTCTTCTTGAGGCTGACCAAGCCCAACTCCCTTAGTCTTTCCTCATAAGAGAGATGCTCCAGTCCCTCAATCATCTTTGTTGCCTTTCACTGGACCTGCTCCAGGAGCTCCATGTCCCTTTTGTACTGAGGAGCTCAGAACTGGACACAGTCTTCCATATGTAGCCTCACCAGGGGTGAATAGAGGTGAAGGATCACCTCTCTTGCCCTGCTGGCAATACTTTTCCTAATGCCTCCCAGGATCTGTTTGGCCTTCTTGGCCGCAAGGGCACACTGCTGGCTCATGGACAACTTGTCAGACCCCAGGTCCTTCTGTTTCCTCAGTTTCCTCAAACTCAAGGTATTTTCAGGTATGTGAGAAAAAAAACATTGGTAAGTAGGTAACTTTTTGTTCACTTTTCCTTTATTTTTGTCAATACAAAGCATTGTCTCCAGTAATTTTCACATAGAAGAGAATTTTGGTGTGAGACACACTATTAAAAAAGCAGCATTATTAAGTTGCAGACTCTTGAGCAGTTCACAAAAGAAGAATTCTTATCCACTGAGAAATTATGTTATTTCCTCATTTATTTAATCATGAGTTAAAGCAAACCAAATGTCTTAAAGTCTTTCAGGAATGAAGACTTGGGAAACAGTAAAATGTTTTGACAGCATTTTATGATTATGTTGGCATATCATAATATAAGATTATCAGCTATAGTAAGTATTCATTTTACCATGTTATGTCAAAATGTATGTCATAAAACCAACTGATGAAATGTAAAAAAAAAATAAATTTGCTGTATCTCAACAAAATATTTTGATGCTGTCAAAATATGAAAAAAAGTTGAAAATATTTTGACACTTGCAGATGAATCCTTAAAAATCAACACGTTCCCTTGAGATGTTTTTATTTTGACAGAAATTGAATTTTCTGGTCTAAAACTCATCCGTCAAAATGTTTTCACCTTGTCTGAGTGATACCATATTTGTAGTCAAACTTCTGTCTCAGGCTGAGCTTCCACATTGAATAGCACTGTAGCTCACCATCTCACCTACCAGGGCAGGTTTGATCTAGAGCCAGTCTGAGATGAAAATCACATTTTTGTCAAATTAGCTAATGCACATGAAACAACGTTTTGTTCTAGAGCTAGGCTGTTGGAGGGCACAGAATACTTAATCTCACTTAAAGCCTGTCAGGACAACGTTATTGCTACAGGATGTTTTCTGACACCATTCAACCCTGTGACTTTACACTTTGCATCTAGAAATGATTATATTTCTGATCTGATCCTAATAGCCACAAAGAGGGATCTTGTGGAGAGGTGGCCACTGGCCAATGCAACTTGACATTCATTATGATGTGTAGAAGATATGGGGCCATTGTTAACATTGAAATATCTCTTGAAATAAACAGTGCTTGAACAGACTTTGAACGGAAGAGAAATTTTCAACTGTTTATATGGTGAGGTTTAACAGACTCTTTTTTTTCCCTGAATCATTTATGCTTGTTTCCTGAGATTCAAAAGACCAGAAAGAAAGAGAATAACCATAAGAAGAAAAATGTCTAGTTCCCTCCACAAGTGGTCAGAAGAGAGTGGGACTGTGCACAGCTTTCCACATACCTTCCCACAGCTCCCAGTATGCCTATCTTTGGGGCCATACAAGGTCTTCTCAGGTCTACTAAATCTGTCAGCTGGACTTACGGCCCATTCCATTTGCTTTTATCCCTCACTGGTCAGTGAGGAGTGGTGCTGTAATTCATACTACACAACCATTTGACAAACCCTAACCTACAAAATGTGATATTCTGGAATGTGGGCTAAAAAGAGGCAAAAAAAAAAAAAAAAAGGAAGGAATAATCATCCTCATTTTTGTTTTATGTTTAGCACGCAAAAGTGCATTTGAGTTAGCTCATCTTGGCCAAGGCTTTAGCTAAGCTTTACTCCCAAGTCTGTGTGACAAATCATGAATGTGATTTTTTTTTCCCATTATTGCATGCTTCAGGAGAATTTCAATTATTCATAAAGAAATTTGGGACTGCAGATAAGGGTGATTCGGCATTAAGTAGTTTTAAACTCTATTAGTTATAATTTAGTAATAATTTCTCTATAAAGAAAAGAGGGAGAGAGTGAAGAAAGTGCCCTAAGCCAAACATCTGTTGCCAGTGTCTATACTGTGTTAGTTCTGGAGACCTGTTCTTAGAAGTACTGGTAGAAAAACAACCTGCTAAACACATGGTCTCTGTTTAGTTAACATGAGACACAGCCAGATGGTTAAAAGAGAAAAGACATTTGGGTTAGGAAAAAAACCTAACATGAAGATGCCAAGCTCATGAGGTGTTGCCTCTTCACTTTTGCACCATATTTTCTTCCTTATTGAATAGCCAGGCTCTCTACAACTTTATATTACCCTTAGAAATGAAATGATATGATCAGGGAAGAGCTGTTACACCTGCACACCTGTGTCACAATCAGCTTGGAGCACTCTGGCTTTGATTTTCTTTCATATGGATTTTTTTTTCAGCTTTTCTGAAGTAACTCCTGATTTATGCTGCTATAAGTAAGATTATGCCCAGAAGGCATGGAATATGTCCTTATGCTCTCATATTTTATGGTTAACAAAAGCTTTTGGCAAAACTTCACTTAAAAACTTGCCAATTTTGCTGTAGATAAACAGATATGGTTTTCCCACATAAAATACCTAAAGAATACAGCAACTGCTGGAGTCACATTTTTTTATTTTCCAGAGTCACTTGATATATTTTATGAGCTACAATTATGATGAATTTGTTCCACTTGAAAACACATAAATAAACCTCTTGTTCTGTTTTGATTAAATCTTCTTTAGTAAATTCTGAGTTTCATTTTAATTTTTTGGATATGCTATGTGTCTCAGCATTTCATATTTCCCCCTGTCTGAGCATAGAATTCTCTTTTCTTCTCCTAATTATGGTACATGCTTGTGGAAATTCTGCATTGACTGCAAAGATTTCACTGATGATTATATAACACTCAGTCACGTTTGGAAGGTATTGGGGTAATACAAATCTTTTCAGAGATGGAAGAGAACCTTGCATTATGTCCTTCTTGTGTACTATTAAATTGACCTATAGAGGAAGAAGGATGTAGGTGCATTTTCCTACTCTTCTTTAACCCACTTTGGTATACTTTGTTCTTCAGTTCTAATGCAAGGGAGACCAGGCAGAAATTCCCCATAATTGAAATCATCAGGAGAGTCTGTCTAAGCAAGAGGACCTTTAGAATTCCTTCAATGACAACATCTGCATATGTTTGTTAAAATTGTGTGTGACTGACTGGACAGCATGGCCCTCATTTTAATTTTGTGAAAAGAGTAGCAAAATTCAGATTTGAAGTTAGTGGGAGGAATCTCATCTGTAATGCCAGGAACACATGAACAAACCACATTCTCACAACAGAAGTATGGTTGGAAACAGGGGAAACAGATGAGAAGCATCCATAATTAAAACAAATGGCTTACAGGTGTGTTTATGTTGTTTGTATGTTTATACAAATGAAAGCACATGTCTTATCACACATTTTCTGCCTTTGCCAGCTGGTTTTGCCTTAGTAGGCTCAATCCTGTCCTTGCTTTTTAAACTGGGTTTGCATAAGAGAGTCCTAAACAATTACAATATCAGTAATTATTATCACATAATGCTAGAAATTCCTGCAGTTATAAAATTTAATAAGTGTGTGGTGCATCTCATACAGACATGATGGGACATCATGGTGCCATCTGTGGTGCTGAGCTGGAAGTCAGGGCAGCAATGCCCAAGTGTGACCAAATGAATATCTGAACATACCCTGCTGTATCTGAAAATCTGTTTTCTGAAGGGCTTTGGTGACAAATGCTTTGCAAGATCTCAACGTTTATTGAATAAATTGTAACAGCTTCTTTTTGTGTAGAAAGTGGAAAGTGATAGCAGAAATTTGAAGGACAGGAGTGTCTTTCCAGATTTACTTTCACTGTCATTTCTTTTCAACTGAATTGGCCTTTTAAAATGTATACAGCTGCTCAGTAGGAAAACAGGCACTGCAGGAATGATGCCAGCAGTTTTCAACTCTGTAGTTAAATCAAAGTAACATTGGTAAGTCTGTGATTGGTACATTCCATTCAGAACTGTATTTAACAGCCCCTGAAAAAAGAACAAACTCATCTGTCACTGGATTTTACATGATAGCCTTTCCCAAATCCCAGTGCAGAAAAATAAAATCGGTTCCCATGGGACTTCAGAGAAAGATTAGGATAGTGACCAAAGAGATTTAGAAAGCTTTCTGTTGCTTAGGACAATGTAACAAACCCTTGGACAGTCTTAAAGTGGGATACAGGAGAACATCCCCTTGATAATCGTGATACAAAACAAAGGGAAAAACAAGCAATTCTTGCTTCCCAAAGACAAACAAACCTCAGAAATGTCATGAGGGCAAGACTATAAGATTTTCAACAAAAAACATAGGAAGGAGGATTGTTTAAAGGAACTGTCTGACTTTACAAATTGATTATAACAGAGATGTAAACAAATCTGGTGGTTTTGTGTTGTTTTTTTTAAAATCATGAAACATCATGTCAAGGAGTAGAGATGTGGAAAACCAATCAGCACAAAGGGTAGAGGTGATCATCTTGGAAAGGTTTTTGCTGCCAAAGGAGAAAGGAGAAAGAGAAGAGAAGATGGAGACCATGGCAAGAAATGGTACTTTTTGTCAGAGAAGAAAACTCTGATTACTTATTATGTTACAGTGCCAGCAGGTTAGGTGAAATGATCACCAGACTTTGTGACACAACATTTGGCAGGATTTGTCAAATTGCTTGTGAGTTAGTTGGGAGACAGGCAGGAGAGTCTTCACAGAACCTAAATCTTGATATGGGACTTCAATTAATAGAACATGACAAATACAAGAGATTAATCACAGAATTATACAATAGTTTAGGTTGGAAGGAACCTTATAGATCATCTAGTTCCAACTCCCCTGCCATGGGCAAACACACTTTTTGCTAGACCAGGTTCCTCAGAGCCCCATCCAACCTGGCCTTGAACACTTTCAGGGTTGGCATATCAATGACTTCTTTGGACAATCTGTTCCAGTGCCTCATCTCCTTCACAGCAAAAGTTAACTTTAGCAACTTTAAAATACCAGTTGCTACAAAAAAAAAAAAAAAAAAAAAGAAGGAAAGGAGCTGTTATAAATGGCAGGGGAATATGTGATAGCAGTTTTACCAACTGGTGCACCTATTCTTTTGAGAGTGCTATTCATCCAAGGGATAGCTCTGAAAGAAATAGACATGCATAAATGAATTAATTAATGTATGTCACAAGGGAAGACAGTAGAAAGTTGTTTTTCCTCTTCATGATAAACTCCCAACTTGAAATTTTTCAATTAAAACCAAGTTTTCATAGTATTGCCCCACGTCCAAAATAAATTATTTTTCTTCTAAACCTAATCTTGTCCCACTGAAAATACCAGTTCTCACAGGCATGATTTTTTCCACAAGAGTTTTGTTTTCATTTGAAAATCTTGTTCAAGAATGAAAATTATATATTATGCCAGAGAGAACAGCTGAACAGGCACAAGTATGAGTAAATATACCAAAAGCTGTTTTATTTTTTTGATTTATGTCATCTCTTCTTCATTCATTTGGCTGACACTGCCATATAGGTCCTTCAAACACTATTGCATTCGCTCTGTCACTGGTTCCAGCTCTTCCATAATAAATCCCAAATGCTGATAGATAGCAACTCCCCTCAGTCTGCAGGATGGTCCAGAGTCACCTCAATTCCTGGTGCTGGGTGTCCCTGTCCTGATCCATGGGGCTGAGGCTGGGAGTGTCCCTGGGAGGAGCTGGGTTGGGAATTTCATTACTTAGTTTCCCCTGTTTGCTGCTGTGCTTTGGAGCTCTTGCATGTGTTATGCGGAGCATGTGTTACAATTCACTGAAGTGAGCATACAGCAAACTAAAAAGTTAAAAAGGTAACAGTGAGACAAAATATTTTTAATTTCTCAAAATACTTTATTTGACAAAGAAATATCTTTCAGTGTGCTGGTTAGGTCTGAATTAATCCAGTTTTCTATTTTCTGCAGGAAAAAGTATTGTCTTCCTCATCATAATCAGGATCTGTGGTTTGGAATGCAACCGAAAAACATAGATAAACAAGTAGAAATTGTTTTATAGCAGGTTCTTGGTGTTTACTCAATAGTCTTACTGGCATTGGTTGAGGGTGCCTAATGAAATTTAGAAAACATTATTTACAAGTGGAAATTTGAAAACAATAATTTTTGGGGAAAAAAGTTATACCTGGCCAGTCATGACTAAGAAGATATTTAGAAAATAGCCTAAATGACTAAAGAAATCTCTAAATATTACTTGGAAAGTTTTCTTTTCAGTTTACCAAAAGGGATCAAATGAAAGGAAAGAAAGACTACAAATGCATCGTACCTTGGGGAATGAAAGTATATGGTTCTTCCATATCTACACCTGAGGACCTGCAATCATGGCTGAAGAATTGTACTTTACTAGACATTACTAGACATGAGATAGCAAGTAGGACAAAATTCAACCTTGTTTTATCAAGGGGATAGACTAGACAATATCATGGGCATTTTCTGTCTATGATTTTCACACTCTTATACCTGAAACCAACAGAACTAATCTTGAGCTCTGGAAGAATTAGCAATGATTTGAGGAAATACAATCTCTATAGAGGTGCTATTATTAAGACAGTTTGTTCTTACAACGGGAATGGTCTATTATGGCAAAAATAGACAGGTTAATGTGGCAGGTTAATGTCAGACTTGATGACATTAGAGGTCTCCCCCAACCTCCTTCAACACTGATGATTCTATGAACTGATCAGCTATTGTTCCTGCCTGTGGCAGGGGGTTTGGACTAGATAGTCTTTAAAGGTCAATTCCAACCCAAATCATTCTATGATTATTAACTTAAAATGAAATATGAAAGACTTGTGCAGGTCAGGAGTTATTGATTCAAGATAAATAAAGTTACTTGTCTCAACTACTTCTGTGTATTTGGGGTTGCAATGGCAAAGTTGCACAACATACATGATAAGCTACCCTAGACATCTTTGCATGATAGTTGACTTGGCAATATGGTACCATCTACAAATTAAAATGAAAATCTGCAATTTAAAATAGACTTCAGATACATCAGAATGAAGAAAGTGCTGTAAGTGATAAGAAGTTAATATTTTTGTATTTAAAAATGGATTTTATAAAATATTCACCCAAGAACAATGATACACACTCTAGAAATTTTGAGAATTAAGGAGTTTAAAAAATCCAGAAAATTGTCAAAAATTTAAATGCTTTTAAGAACTGCACCTGTGTCTGGATTTTATGATTCACTAATATGTGCATCATAATACTTTTACAACAGTCTTTCATCTGTTCATTGAACAGCTTTGACAGATTGAAAATAAAGTTTGAATTTGGTTTACCTTGCCAAACTAACTGTAGGTGTCTTTGATATTTTCAGAAAGAAAAAAAATATGTAGAATGTAATGGCATTAAACAATGAGTTAAACTTTCAGAAGAATGCTTAAGTTCTTATAAATATCCAGTTTGGCTTTTAAAACTGAGAATGTTTAAAGGAGAACAAATTTATCTCTTTCAGACAGGAAGAAGGAAACAAAAGCATGCTTATCTAAAATAACTGGATAAAGTAAGCTGTATTATTTATTGTTCCTTTTCATCTAGATTTCCTTGGAGATTTTTCTTTCTATGCAAATATTCATGAAGCAAATAAAACTAACGGTTTGAAGAATTCCTGCAGAAATTTGATTAGGAAGCCTGAAGTAACATTTTCACTTTTCTACCATTACTAGTCCCTTGCATACATTACAAATTGGTATGCCCTTATGTCTGGGTAGCATATATGAGTGTATACACATTCATACATGTATATCTGTGGTCATGGAATTAACTGTCTTATCATCATATACATACCTAGGAGAGTATCTGGTAAACTTCTTAATTTCATGTGCTCTGCTTTTCAAAAAATGTTCTTTGACCATAGTTCTTTGGAACATCATGAATCTTATTTGTCTTCATATGCTGCTGCCAAGTGGTTGGAAACTGAACTAGGATTACTTATCACTTGATTTCATTCTTGGCTGTTGGCTGTAGTACTTTTTTGATTTAACAACTGTGAACATATCTATTATTCTTAGGGGAGATGTCACTGGGCTGAGATTTGACTAACATTGGTCAGGTAAAATATTTTTATAAATAAGTTTCATTTGAGGCTGAATGTCCTTTTGCTCTCATGTTTCAGTAAAAATCCATTCTTCTTCCTAAGGGTCTTAATTCCAATTCCCATATCTAGGGTCAGAGTTGGAAGACCTCAGTTGTACTGTAACATATTTCTATGGAAAAAGGGGCTCTGCAAACAAACTTTGACATATTTTCTTGACTTGCCTGCTTTTATCATGATAACCACTTCTAATGAAATATTGAGGCTAGCTTTAAGAGTCTGCATGAACTGAATTGTGGTATTGTGATGGCGTGTTTTCTGATTTTGCAAAGAGATCTGCAGTCCTTATTGTCCTTCATTTTCTACTTTAACTACGTTGTCTCTTTCTTTAACCCCCAAGCACCCTCTCTGACAGTAATGTTTAAATTTCTTTTGTGTCCTGTGTTCCCTCCAATTGTCATAATCTTATTTGATTTATTTCCAGAAACCTTCTTGTTAAAGAAAACCTTGTTAGAAAGCATTTTTAGAAGCCTTCCTGTTAGAAGCAGCCTCATTAAAAAGGAAGTACCTCAAGCTTGCTAATTTCTGCACTGGTTTTCATTCTTAATTAAGATAAAATATTTTTGATAGCCATAATTCATTTTCTAATGAACCTTTGCCTGGTCTCATCATATTTCATTTCCTTAATCTTCTACATTTTCTTAACAGATCTGCAGATTCATCAGATTTTGACAGTGTTGGTTTTGATGCTTTTCCTTTGATTCATATCATTGTTCCTTCACATGATGGGGATGTGGGACAAGACCTTCCAGTCTTGTGCAGAAATGATTTTTTTCATGTTCAGAATTTCTGACTAGATAAATACTCTCCTTGGCAGCTATGTAGACAGTAAAGCATCATGTATCTCCTAGCACAGTTATTTTCTAGAGGAGATAAATGTAAGCAGGACTCCAACATCAGGCTCCTTCCATGGGACATTTGTGCTTGCGTTTATACTACTACATACGAAATTTGACAATGTAAGCAATCAATTAATTAATTTTATCACCTTGCTCTGTTTCCTCTTCCATACTTCATGGATAATGCAGTAATGGTTCATCACTGGGGAAAGAAGCATTAAAATTCTTGAAAGTTTTGAACTCTTTATCTCTTTTGTTAAGTGTAGCTGTCTTAATCTTGCGTAAGCACAAAGGATGACTTTTCACTTATAGTCCCTAATACAGGTATTTCTAACTTTTGCTCTCTAGTTTTCATTTTTGTAGAGGTCTTGTCAGTAAAGGCACTTCAAACAGCTCTGAGCTATCATCTTTTGGCAGGACTGAGCTCAGCAGGTTCCTGCCTGGTTGCCCTTTCTAGTGCTGTGATAAGCCAGGTGGGCAAACATGGACCCTGAGAACTCAGGCTGTACTTTCATTTAGAGAAGAATTTGAACTACATTGTTAAAGAATTAAGCATATTTTTTCTATTGTACAAATGCAGTTTTTATGCTGGTGACTGAAAAGAGTGAATATACAAAACTCCAAATCTACCTTGCTGTTGGTTATAGAAATGGTCCTGATCCTCCAAATCCAGTTCTCTTTTTCTCTCCATAGATTATATTCAGCTGCAGGAAGAGCCATTTCCTGGATCTATGTCAAAAACTATAAAAATATAATAAATATGT
>NW_008652357.1:0-1451 GCF_000695815.1 Acanthisitta chloris
AATTTTCCCCCATTTTCCTAAAATCCCCAATTTCCCCTTAAATCCCCAATTTTCCCCTATTTTCCTAAAATCCCAGTTTTCCCTAAAATCCCCAATTTCCCTTAAATTCCCCAATTTTCCCCCATTTCCCCTAAAATCCCAATTTTCCCCCATTTTCCTAAAATCCCCAATTTCCCCTTAAATCCCCAATTTTCCCCTATTTTTTTAAAATCCCAGTTTTCCCTAAAATCCCCAATTTCCCTTAAATTCCCCAATTTTCCCCCATTTCCCCTAAAATCCCAATTTTCCCTGAAATCCCCAATTTCTCCCATTTTTCCTAAAATCCCCAATTTTCCCTAAAACCCCCAATTTTCCCTAAAATCCCAATTTTCCCTAAAATCCCCAATTTCCCCCATTTTCCCCTAAAATCCCAATTTTCCCTAAAATTCCCAATTTTCCCCCATTTCCCTAAATTCCCCAATTTCCCCTAAATTCCCCAGTTTCTCCCATTTCCCCTGAATTCACCAATTTTCTCCCATTTTCCCTAAAATCCCCAATTTTCCTAAAATCCCAATTTTCTCCCATTTTCCCTAAAATCCCTAATTTACCCTAAAATCCCCAATTTCCCCATTTCAACTAAAATCCCAATTTTCCCTCATTTTCCCTAAAATCCCCAATTTCTCCCATTTTTCCTAAAATCCCCAATTCCCCTTAAATTCCCAATTTTCCCTCATTTTCCTAAAATCCCCAATTTTCCCCCATTTTCCCTTAAATTCCCAATTTTCCCCATTATCCCTAAAATCCCCAATTTTCCCTGAATTCCACAATTTCTCCTAAAAGCCTCAATTTCTCCCATTTTCCCTAAATTCCCCAATTTACCCTAAAATCCCCAATTTCTCCCATTTCCCCTAAATAACACAATCTCCCCAATTTTCCCTAAATTCCCCAATTTTCTCTAAATTCCACAATTTCTCCCATTTTTCCTAAAGTCCCCAATTTTCCCTAAAATTCCCAATTTTCCCCATTTCCCTTAAAATCCCCAATTTCCCCTAAATTTCACAATTTCCCCCATTTTCCCCTAAAATCCCAATTTTCCCTAAAATCCCAATTTCCCCCATTTTCCCGAAATTCCCCAATTTTCCCTAAATTCCCAATTTTCCCCATTTTTCCCTAAAATCCCAATTTTCCCATCTGCAGGTGAAGTGAGGCCGACGCGACGGATTTTCCCCCAAATTCCTGAATTCCTTGTAAATAACCCCAAAAAATAAACTTTTTGTCTTTTTTTCCCCTTTTCTGACGAATTTTCCTTGGGGAGTTCTGGGATCACCAACAGACCTGGTGAAAAAATGGGCAAAAAAACCACAAAAAAGGGCAAAAACCCACAAAAATGGGCAAAACATCACAAAAATCACCAGTTTGGGGCAGTTACTCCGAAAAAATCACCTGTTTGGGGCAGTTTCTCCCAAAAATCA
>NW_008652358.1:0-938 GCF_000695815.1 Acanthisitta chloris
TCCACATCGCTGCAGCAGGAAAGGGCAAGGGCAAGAGGAAAGGCAAAGCAAAGCCAAACTGAGGTGCATCCCGCAGAGACGACAGCAGTGTCTTCTCTGCCTGTCTGCGTTTGCCAGGCCCGAAGCCCACAAGGGCTTCCTAAGCTGACCGAAATGAAAGCCACAAGGGCTTCCTAAGCTGACAGAAATGAAAGAAACTTCAAGGCAGAGACAAAAAAGGCCAATAGTCCTGGAGGCTCTGGGATGGCCTGGAGTTTGGAGGAATGAAGCTGAGGCATCAAGCTACACCTACTTAGCAGTGACATGTAACCTGAAAGGCACCACCTCAGCCCAGGATCACCCCTAGCACAGCCAGATGCACTGCCAGCCATGGCATCTTTGTCTATAAAATGCTTTCACTGCAACTTCTGGGGATAAATCTCCTGCTGGTTGTTTTTCTCCTCTCCCATCTCTGAGCACTGCACTTTCCCCTTCCTGTCGAGACAGGATGGGGCAGTGGGTTGGAAAGGAGAAGCTGTACCTTCCTGGCTTAGAGCCAACTCTTTGTGCAGCTCTTGGTTGCAGGCACTGAAATGGTCCCTCTTGGCCTGCCTCGTGCTCAGCTCCAGCTCCAAGTCCTCTATCTTCTTCCTCACAATGTTCTGCAAGAGGTAAGAGGAGAAGAATCACCTCACAGAGCCACTGCTGGCAGGAGACAAAGGGGTACAAGCACTAAGGCAGAAATAGCCCAGGGGGGCAGGGCAGTTGCACAGCAATGGGAGATGTGATCGTGATTCTCCTTCCTCCCAGTGACAGTGAACCAACCCACCCCACACCAGTTTACACCCATCCTGGCCTGGGCACTTTGCTTGTCCAGCAGCAGGACAGGATTGCTGGCTGCTCTGGGCACACATTACCAGATCTTGCTGAGTCTGCTTCAGGTGCTGACACAAAGCTCG
>NW_008652358.1:1651-1918 GCF_000695815.1 Acanthisitta chloris
TGCTCCAGCTGCTCCTGGTGAGCTGCCAGGGCAGCCTCCTTCTCCAGCACTGCTTCCTGCAGGGACTGGACCTGGAACAGGGATGCACAGAGCCTCAGGGACAGGGCTGCTCCTGAGGCAGCAGGGTGGGCAGGAGGGTAAGGAACGAAGGCAAAATCCCTTCAAGCCAAAGCCACGGCGGGAAGAGAAGGGGCAAAACCAAGGATTGCAGTGGGGAGCAGTCAACCAGACACAGGGCAGGGGCAGACAATGACATCCTTGATGGTG
>NW_008652359.1:0-4870 GCF_000695815.1 Acanthisitta chloris
AGGTTGATTCTATGATTCTATGACAGGGCAAGGGGTGACGGATTCAAGTTGAAGGAGGAGAAATGTTGGTTCGATATTGGGCAGTTTTCCCTGTGAGGGAGGTGAGACACTGGCACAGGTTGCTCAGGGAGGTATCAGATGCTCCAGGGTGGTGAGACACTGGCACAGGTTGCCCAGAGAGGGATTGGATGCGCTGAGTAAGTTTGGGCTGTTCAGCCTGGAGAAGAGAAGGTTGCATGCAGACCTCATAGTAGTCTGTCAGTATCTGAAGGGGCTCCAGGGGAGCCAGGGAGGGAGTCTTTGTTAGGAGCTGCAGTGGGGTAACAAGTTCAAATTAAGGAGGGGAAGGAAATTTAGGCTAGATATTAGGATAGGTTTTTGATGCTCCAGGGTGGTCAGACACTGGCACAGGTTGCCCAGGGAGGCTGTGACTGCCCCAGCCCTATCACTGTTCTCTCTCCAGCTCTAACCAACCCTCCCTGTAAGAGCCTAGGGAACACGAGTGGATCATGTGTGTCCTCTGACACGGGTGAAAACACAACTACAGCACAGCAAAAACCCAAAGCACCTTTGAAAACACACCAAATCATTTCACTGCTACTTTAAATAGAATGGAAAGACTTCAGAGCCAGAAAGCCTTGCTGAGCCGAGAGGTTTCCCAGCCCCAGCTGAGCAGCCCTGGTGAGACAGAGCTGGGAACACATCACACTCCCCGCAGCCCTGCACAGAGATGTGTCCACCTCACTCAGCCCCAAGCCAAACACTGAAGAGTCAGCGCCGTGACAGGTTTTTTGGGGGAGGGGAGGAGATGTGACACCTCTCACTGACAGGGATTCTTTCCACGAGCTGTTCCAGACAGAGCTTGAAGGTTCACAGAGAACACAATGTCTGGGCTGACTTCACCACACCAGCAGAGTGTTGGTTCTGGTCACAGCAGCTTTTGTCCTGTTTCCCAGGTGAGAACTGGCACTTCCCACCCTCCCTCCACTTCCATGGATCCAGAGCTTACTCTGTGATGGGGCAGCACAGGTAGGAGAGGATGAGATGTGTTAGCACCTTCTCTCTCCACAGCAGAGCTCAAGGAACTCCAGGACACACACGACAGATACTGGACATGAAATCCCTTCAGGCTCAAAACCACAAGATGCTTCACCTTCACCCTGAGTGCACACAGGCTTCATCTGGTCCTGTCTGTACAACTCAAACCCCATTAAAAACAAAAAGCAGCAGAACTTGCAGTACCTGGAAGAGATCAGCACTGCTCAGCTGAGGGAGTAACAACCACATCTGCCACAGGTACATTCTGCTCACCACACAGAACTTTGCTGTTTAGGTTTCAGTTTATACTGTGCATTCGATTGAGAGATCAGGCCTAAAAAGCTCTGAGAGAGCAGAACATGACTCACTGCTCTGAGGTGGCTGACAGAGAACACGGCAAGGATGTTTGCACAGCTCTCCCTGGGCAGACTGTGCCTGCCTCGAGGGGATTGTGCCATAACACACTGCTAAGATGGGCACTGGGTAAGGAAAACATGCATTTCCCAATCCTGAGAGGGTAACTTAACCCACTGTGGGTCATAACTCTCCATGAAAACAGAAGAAATACTGAGCTGAAGCATTTCTTGTTGGATTTCATAAGGAGTTTATGGCTCCTGCTGCAGGAAAGACTCTCCAGTGACCGAGCTGGTCCTGCCTGGGGACTCGGTGGAAAGGAGTGAGAGAAGGGAACACAGCAGAGGATGTCAAATCCTAGCACAGAGAGAACACAACCACAGGCCACACACCCACCACGGTGGCAGCACAGAGAAGGAACAGCGTTCCCAGAGCAAACACAACGCCCTGCAAAGCCTCCCGAGGCAGGACAGCAAACATTTCTCTGCCCGTGGTCTCCAGCCCTGCAGAGTGTGCTGCCCTGCCCCGCGGAGAGCAAACAGGACATCCTGCGTCCTGCAGATGGAATCTGTGCCCCCGAGCGCCCAGCTGAGAAATCCCCATTTGCATGTTTAAACAGACCACTAATGGTGCCTGAACTACCTGACTTCTAAGCCAGCTAATTAGCCTCTCTGCTTACCCAAGCTGATAAGGATCATCTTCTTCGATCAGGGATTTTTTGGTAACAAACAACTGACGTTTCTTGTCTCTGGTGCTGCTGTGGCAGTGAGTAGGCAGGTACAGTCCCACAAAGTGTTACACCCTCCAACAGAACAGTTCAAATGATGGGTTATCTTCACACACAGAAAAATTACAGGAATCAAAAAGCTTTTTACTAAGACTGGATAAAATTCCTATTCCCAGGGCCTGACAGCCCCACGAGGAGGTCTGGGGGAATAAACATTACAGATTGCTATTGCACACAATAAAACAGTCCAAACACTTTCCCCTTCTGCCTTTTCTCAGTCCTGAAGGTTTTGTGGGACAAAACAAAGCAGAAACACATCACTGGTTTTCAACCCACCACTTCTTTCCTAAGACATAGCACAAAGTAGAGCAAACTAACTGGTTTGAATGCAGGACACCTAATAAATTAGTGGACAAACTGCTTAGTGGTGATAGAATTTCACAGGGAAGTGCAACTCTTTGTCTGCAAAGGCAAATTTGGTTGTTCTCAGCACAGTTTACATCCACCAGGAGGTAAATGCTTATTTGGCCACGGATGACATAAGCTCAAGTAGAATTTACTTCTTTCCCCACGTCATCATCGTCGTCAACAACCTGAAATCAAACCCAGAAGTAGTTTAGGTAAACAGTTTAAATCCTCAGTCCCACGGGATTGATTACCTTAAATCCCTGAGGAGAGCAGCAGTTATCCCTCACTGCTGAGAGGCAGTGGGGAAGGGAATTGGCAGTGAGGAAGGGAATTGGCAGTGGGGAAGGGAATTGGCAGTGAGAAATTCCAATGAGAAAGGTAAAAAAAACTTGCAATCCAAAATGCCAGGAGGAAATGTAGCTGAAATAATAGGACATGGTCAAGTTACCACAAAGGCCACAAAACCAATCTCCTTACATTATCAGATTTTTTCATGAGAAAGCAAAAGAATCTGCATTTCAGGGGGAAAAAGCTCATTGGGTTTGATCACCCAAAGGCCCCAGAGCACAAAGGTGGCAGCAAACAGTGTCAAGGTCTGGGCTCCTCAGCCTGTGCTCTTCCCTAACCTGGAAGGTTGGGACCTGTGCAGGCTGCAAAGGGACAAATTTCTCCTTCTCTGACCTGTCCCCACTGACCTGTTCCACGCCCTCGACCTCGGGGATGTAGAACTGGAGCATGTTCTGGATCCCATTCTTCAGGGTGATGATGGAGCTGGGACAGCTGGTGCAGGAGCCCTGCAGCTTCAGCTGCACAATCCCATCCTCAAAGCCCTTATAGATAACATCTCCACCATCTTCCTGCACTGTTGGCCTGAAGGAACAGGACAAGTGGAGCTGAAATAGGGAAACCTTTAGGAAGGTGAAATTTAATACACACAAAAACTGTCCAGATATAGTCACTAAAGCTTTCTGTGCCACCTGGTCCAAACTTCCAACAACTGCTGCTCTGCTGGACTCTCACATTGACACAAACTGGTTTTCCACAGGACATTAAGCCCAACATTTTTGCAAGCCTGGGAAGGAATCATGAACTTCCAGGGGAGAGGGGAAGGCCCTTGGAGCAGAGCTCGATCCAACACACTGGTTCCCAGTTGCTGCCAGTCCCACAGGTGTGTCCCAGCACAGGATGCATGTGCAGCTGTCACCTGGGGAGGGACAGTGATAAGAGGTCCCATAAATAAACATACTGTTCTCCATAATTTACACAGGACAGAGAATAGCTCTCACTGTCAGCTCAGGGCAGGAAGCAGCTCCTGATAAGCTCAGCCCAGTGCCATCAGCATTTCCAGGGCCTGCTCTGCCCCTGCCAGCCACAAATACCCAGCAGTAGAGCTGGGTCCCCATAGCAACACTTTTCCAGACCAAACTAGAACCACCAAGCTGCTCCAACAGAAGCTCTTTATGATTTCCAAAATAACTCTTTGAGATCTGCAGGCCTAAGAGAAAAACCTGAGAACATTGATTCACTCAGCACAGCAAATTATCTCCATTCCAGAAAGCCACAGAACATGACTAAAAATTCCCTTCTTATTTGTAGTAATTTTTTTTAACACCCTACAGGACCTTTCAGACCTACATTTCCTCCATCCTACACCTCCTGACAACTTCTTCACATCTCTCTGGACAAGAAATGCTGTGTCTACCCTGGTTGGGACAGAGCTCCCGTGAACCATCCATGAAGATTCATCACTGCTAATCTTCTCATCAACCACTGAGGGGCACATGGAAGAAAGGAAAAGGTGGGAAAACCAGAAATTTGGGCAGAAATTACAAAGGGCCACTGGAAAATCAAGGACTGACACACCAGAGGGAGCACAAACTAAGCACCCAGAAGAGCAGAGACTCTTGAAAATTACTGCCCCAGGGCTCACTCACTCATCCAGCAGTGATAGCTGTTCCCTGCTTACCTTATCCTTGTATCCAGCAGCTCCTTAATCATCAGCACAACTTCATCATCTTCTTCTGAAGCAGCTTGGGGAAGGAAAGGGGTGCAAGTCAGAACTCTGAGAGAATTCCAACATGATTCCTAACCCTGGATATCCACAGAATGAAACAGCATAAAAACCTCTGCTGAGGGGACTGAAACCAAGAGGCAAAAGACTTAACTCAGAGTGAGTATCTTTTCCTGCATTATCCTGATTTACATCCCAGACTTTGCCTGGCAAAACCCACCACTGGGTCAGAGCTCCCACCAGGCAAAGAGGAGGAGCAGCACATTCCCTAAGGATCCAGGGGTTAAGGCAGGACCCTCAAAAGAAGGATATGAGCAACCCAGAAACTTCAG
>NW_008652359.1:4916-8497 GCF_000695815.1 Acanthisitta chloris
AGTGAAATCCTACAGAAGCATTTTTAAAGACAATTTTTCCAAATAAAATAAAGGCTCTGTTAGTATTGAAATTTAACCCATACGTAACAGAGCAGAGAGGATGTCAGTAGTCCTAATTGTCCTTAAAACCCTGGAGAAACTAAGCAGTTGGTAAGGTGCAAATGAGGAAACAAAAGGCCCTTGGGTTAAAGTGGATGTCAGCCTGGAAAAAACCTCTCAGCCAGCACCAAGGCACTGCCACCAGGGCTGGGCACTCTAGCTTGGATTTCATCCCAGCAGTTTCTCAGCTGAAATTCAAGTTCTCCTGCCTGCAAAGGCAGAGCTTGGCCTCTGGCTGAGGAGTTGCAGTTACCTGTGTCTGTCCTGGGTGCCTCCTCAGTAACCACAGGTAAGCCAGAGGCAAAGAAATCCATTATCACTGCATAAATATCTGGTTTCAGCAAGTTCCAGTCCAGGTCTTCGCTTTCCTAGGGGAATTAGCAGGGGAATCAAGAAGAGTTACACACAGATTTTTGTGCTGAAAATATCCTCAGGGACTCTCAGTTTGATGCATGGGTTGGATCACACAGTTCTGTCAAATCCAGCTGTGCCAAAGGAGTTGAAAGGTCTCCTTGTTTGCAAGCCAACTGCCATTAAAGTGTTAACTGAGAGGTGTGAAAATCTCCTAAACATATTCCTGGACACACATTTTTACCAAACTGTTTCAGACATTCGAGATTAGCAACCAGTTTTCAGTCCCTGAGCTCCTCACACAGTGAGAGCACAAGTGCCTGGTCCCCACACAGCTCCTGTCCCTGCTGACACAGCTCCACACCCTGAGCAAACAGCTCTGCCCACAGCACACCCCATCCTGGGCCCACAAACACATTCCAGGTTGGATCCAGCCTTGAGCAACCTGTTCTGGTGGGAGGTGTCCCTGCCCAGGGCAGGCGTTGGGGCTGGATGACCTCTAAGCTCCATTCCAACCCCTAAAATTCTAGGAATGTTGACCATTTCCAAGATCAGAAGAATCTACACCTTCCCTGGGAAACCCATTCCAGTGCTTAGCCACACACTGCAATTATTTTTCTGCCTTTTCTGTTAATTGAGGACATTCTCTCTGGAATCTTCCATCAGGCATGGTCAAGAGCCTGACTGGATCTGCTCTGGGGTCATTTCCAGAGAGCTGAACCTCTTCTTACCTTGGTGATTGTGATAAAATCTGGCCCAAAGAAAACACTTTTCACTCCTTCAATCCTGAATAACTGTCTGTTAAGGAAACAAACAAAACAAAGCAGAAATGCATCCACGTATCAGGCAAACTCCTCAAGATTTATTTCAGCTGTCACAGAGAGGTCTAGAATATACTCCCAGACAAAAACAAGCACTGAACCCAAAGCCACTAGGAGAAACTCAGATGAACTGGGAGCTGAATACATCATAAAGCTGTAAAGGTGTTTTTATAATTATGGGGGGGAAAGTTAAGAATAAACCTTCAGTGATGGAAAAATCCACAGGATGTGCAGTTCAGATTAGCCAGAGCTGAGCTACTGAGTCTGTTCTGCAGCATTCAGGGGCTATTCACTGCCTGTTTCCCAGTTCTGCAGTGACAGGACTTCCAAGTAACCACCTGAACTAAATGTTGTGATGGGAATGACTTTGTGAATCAGAAGAATCACTGGTGATGCAGCAACTGCTGACAAATACTGACTTACAACACTCTGTGTTAGATCTGTAACACCTCTCAATCCTGTTGCATAAACCAGACCAAGACTGCCATGGGGAGTACAGACAACTCCAGCAACAACAACAACCTTCCAAGCCTTCATCTCAGGCCCAAGGGAAGCAGCAGTGAAGTCCCAAATCCAACCAAGCTGCTCCTGAGGAGGTGCAGAATGCTCAGAAGTCGTAGAGACAGAGCCCAAACTAATGATGATGTGTTTACCTTGCAAGAGGTGAGCAAAATGCTGCAGCTGGTGTGGAAAACTCCATAGTCCTTGACTCCAGCACTTCCTTCCCTGGGATAAACTTCAAGCTATTTGGGTTTGGTGTGTCCTGAGTTTGAATGAACATACCTCTCGCTGGAAATACAAAAACAAAGGAGAAGAAGAATGCTGCCATGTAACTCCTCTTCCAGCATCATCACACCCTGTTCACCTCCTGAGCAGTTTTGCTAACCCTCTCTTAAAGATGCACAGGATTTCTAGGGTTTGGGTTTCACCTCATGATCCAGTACTACAGCAATAAATGTAACCACAACTGGAGTGAAGTGACTCCTGCTCAGGTTTGCCACAGGGTGACAAATGACTGAGCCACCAGTGACCCTCCAGGAACTGAACTGACCAAGCAATGTACACCAGAATTACTTACTGGGAAAGCTGTTAAAAGATCAGTTTCTCCCAAAGTTCCTTTTGCAGTGTGGCTTTTTCACCAGAAGAGGGTAAAAAAAACCCTGATTTTGACTAACATTCTGCCTGTAATCATGTACACTTAAAAGTGTTTCCCTGTAGATGTGTCCAGGCAGCACATCCTGAGCTGCCACTGAAGCTCAACATCAGCTAGGGACAATCTCCTCTCTCCTGAGTCTCCTTGGTGATCTTAGAGGTCTTTGCCAAGTCCCATTTTGCTCATGACTCTCTGGTATCAACTGACAAATCTCATCTAGAAACTGCCCAACTGCTGCTGCATGTGTCTGTCAGAGTGACTTCCATCACCACCACAAGCCACAGACACCCTCAGCACACACACTGTTCATCCCTGGCTGGTGTTTACCTGCACAAGGCCACACTGCAGGGGGGACAGGTGGTTTCTTCTGCACCAGGTGGTGGAAAGGCTGTCGAGTTGTCAAATGAGGATCTTTCAACATCATGTGGCAGAACCTAGAGAAAAGTAAATTTACTAACAATTTCCAAGTTGCACAGCTGCACTGCCCCACACAAAGAGTATTGCAGATGCTTCCAGTAATCCCAGGACTCAGCAAGATATCCACCTGCCTTAAACCTCTCAGGTAATACAGCAAGCTCACAGGTTAGATCACAAAACAGCCCTTTTTTCCTCCTCAGTGCTGTCTCTCATTTCATAGCAAAACAGACACAGTTCTCCTAAAAACTCATCTAGACTCCCTTCAGTCACTACAGACAGGCAGATCACCTTCCTTACCTGTCATGGAACAGGATAAATCACCCTAAGGGAACCTTTTGTCTTCCCAAGCTCCTGGAAATCTAGTCTGGACTAAACATCTTATTTGCAGAAGATTCCAGACAGCTGAGCTGAATCCAACCCCAAACACCTCATGCCACAGATGAATTATTACACACTGAAGATCAGTTATTAGCTGGTTTCTCTCCTCCTCATCAGGTATAAGGAGAGGGGAAAGCAGGTACACCAAGTGAATTACCCCTTATTGCAGGGTCCTGAGCACAGGTATGGTGGGAGAATTACCTCCTGGCTCAGGGTGCTGAGCAGCCTGGGGAGGAATTCCCTTCACTCAGGGTCCTGAGCACAGGGAGGGGAGGAATTCCCTTCACTCAGGGTCCTATGCACGTGTATGGTGGGAGAGTTACCCTCTAGCTCGAGGTGCTGAGCAGCCTGGGGAGGAATTC
>NW_008652360.1:0-761 GCF_000695815.1 Acanthisitta chloris
TTGGGATGAGGCAATTCCATGGATTTATCCTCAGCCTTTCCCTGTCTCTCCTCTCTCTCAGCTGGAAGCACTGGAAAAACAGGAATTCTGGTGGAATTCCAGGATTTATCCTTCCATTTCCGAACCTATGGAGATTTGAGCCCTCAGGAATTGGATTCTGTTTGTAATTTCCTCCACCAAAGGGTGAAATCTCGGGAAAAATCAGCCCTGGAACAACTCAATTATTGCTTCCAGACATTCCAGAGGTTTGTTGGGATTGGGATGGATAATTCACTTGGGATTAGGAGAGATCCCTTGGGATTGGGATGGATAATTCCCTTGGGATTGGGATGGATAATTCCCTTGGGATTGGGATGGATAATTCCTTTGGGATTGGGATGGAGCCTTCCCTTGGGATTGGGATGGAGCCTTCCCTTGGGATTGGGATGGATCATTCCCTTGGGGTTGGGATCATTGGGAATGGTCTGGAAGAGAATTTTTTATGGAATTCTTTTTTTTGGGAATAGTGTGGCATTCCCAAGTTGTGATCCACTCCCGGAAAAGGAGGAAGAGGAGGAAAGAAGCTCCAGGCTGAAGGAAATTCTCAGGGAATATTTTGAGAGGGAAAATCAGGGAATTCGGGAAGAGGAGGAGGAGGAAGAGGAGGAGGAGGAGGAAGAGGAGGAGGAAGAGCAGGAAGGACATGGATGGGAGGGAAAGGAGAAGGGAAGGAAGGAAAAGGAGGAGGAAAAAATGGAGGAAGAGGAGGAGGAAGAGGAGAA
>NW_008652361.1:0-222 GCF_000695815.1 Acanthisitta chloris
GGTGACACTGTGAGGGGTCCTAGAGGTGACACCGTGGGGAGTGTGTGGGTGACACCTTGGGGGTGACACCTTAGGGGTCCTTGGGGGTGACACCGTGGGGTGCCAGGGGGTGACACCGTGGGGGTGACACCTTGGGGGTGACACTGTGAGGGGTCCTAGAGGTCACACCATGGGGGTGACACCGTGGGGTGCCAGGGGGTGACACCGGGGGGGGGACACCTG
>NW_008652362.1:0-346 GCF_000695815.1 Acanthisitta chloris
CTTCACATTCCTTTTGAGACTGTTTGGAGATGGCAGTCACCTGCTCTACCAGGAGACCAGAGGCTCCTGAGGATCCCCTGCTCCAACCCTAGGGATCAAAACCCCTCCTGCATGAAGTGCCATGATGGTGGGCACAGCTCATGGGATGGAGGCAATGGGATTTGGGATACCCTTATCAGACCAGCGATTTAAAAGGTTCAAAACATACGTATCCTTAGCAAGTTGTTCCTGAGAGGTCAAAGCCCCTATTCCCCCTTTTTGTTTTAACATCACTGACTTCATAGAACCGTGCACTAGCTCAGCAGTTGCTTAGCTGTCATGGGTTGAGATAAAGACAGTTGAATAC
>NW_008652362.1:401-1095 GCF_000695815.1 Acanthisitta chloris
CAATTTGTTCCTGTGGTGTCAAAGCCCCTACTCCCCCTTTTTGTTTTAACAACATTGATTCCAAAGAACCATGCACGAGCTCAGCAGTTGCTTAACCCTCCTGGGTTGAGATAAAGACAACTGAATAGAGAAAGCAAACACTGTACACATAAGCAAAGCTAAACAAGGAATTAATCCACTGCTTCCTACAGACAGGAGGTGTTTAGCCATCTCCAGGAGAGCAGGGCACTATCATGTCTAACAGTTCCTTGGGAAGATAAACATCATCACTTACTTGGAAGAAAGTTAACTCTACTTCAGCTCATATCAACACATTCTACTCCTTATTCTATACTATTTACATCATGGTGAGGTCCTACACTAATACAATGCCATTAACAACCATTTCTATTCCCATTCTTTGATGTAATACACAGATATTACTCCCTTGGTCTATGGATCATCCCTGCAAAATATCCACAAAATGTCTGCTAAATTAATCTAGTCCATGACTTCAGGTTCCCTTTGTTCTGCTGGTCACTCAGGACAGGAGAGGTGGTGTACTGCTTGGAGTTACTGGGCACCAAATTCAGCTCAGGTCAGGTCAGTGCTGCACTTGCACTGCTTCTTGTCAGGTTTCTCCTCCATTGGCTCAGATGGTTCCTGCTGTATCCTAGTAATTCCTGTAACAAACAACTCAAATCATGGTTTAAAC
>NW_008652362.1:1802-3244 GCF_000695815.1 Acanthisitta chloris
CATTTAAAGGTCCATCCATTACAATCTCCATCCCTGGTCCTTTTGGGCCAGGCCATCTGGTGTAAGAGTGCAATGAACCGTTCTCCTTGTTCCCAGCCTGGCTAGCAACAAGGGGCTACTGCTAGAGTCAATCATTAGTACAGGCTACATCCTAGGCTGCAGGTGGGTCCCTGCTTCATCATGGGCTCATCAAGGCTTCCCAGTCTCTTCACAGTCCTTTCAACACAGGAGTTCCAGCCCAACCAGTACAGCAGCACAGGAACAGCAGCAACACCCTGGCCCTCTGCCAGCCCAGGTGCCTCTCCATGGTTGTTTTCACAATACAGTAAGTTGATCAGTCCAGAGTCCCATTCGGAGCGGGGCTGGGGGGCAGAGCTGTGTAGGATTCGTCTCCCTAAATTCTGGCCATGTAAAAGTTACAGCTGTAGCAAAAGCTGTTCAATTAGCTGCTTAGACAGTCCATGGAGTACACTGTGGTCATCCTGGGATCACAGTGGGAGGAACTGGGCCCATGCTGGGGGCAACTGGGATCATATTGTGAGTAACTGGGCCCACGCTGAGGGTGACTGGGATCATACTGGAAGTGACTGAGAGTGTGCTGGGAGAAATCTGGACCATGTTGCTGGCGACTGGGATATACTGGCAGCAGCTGGAATCACGCTGGGAGCAACTGGGATCACACTGAGTGTGTCTGGGAGTGGCTCTGAGCAATTGGGATCATGGTGGAACCAACTGAGAGTGCACTGGGAATGACTGGGATCCTACTGGGAGTGACTGCAACCATAGCAGTGGTGACTGGGAACAACTTGATCCATATGGGGGTCAGCTGGAATCCTAATAGGAGTGACGGGGATCAGACTGGGAGTGACTGGGAGCGACTGGGTTCATAGCAGCAGGGAGTGGGATCACACTGGGACCACACTGGGGCCGCGGGGGCTGCCGCGGCCACGGCCATGCAGATTGATGCTAACGAATTGCAGACTCGGAGGCTTGGGCAGCACAGAGCGGCCGCGGCATACGGGAGATATAAGTGCCCCAAATCCCTGAGAAGGGTCCCACATCCAGGATTTCTAGCGGTAAGGAACCCCTGAGACAGCAGGTTCCAGTCAGGCTGGGACCACAGATGGAAGCCTTGGAAAACATTGCTTGGAAGACATTATTTCCGCAAACTTCAGTGGAATCACTTTCACAAGCAGATGTTTTTCAGAGCAGTTTGCAAGGGCACTCTCATCACTGCTGTTGCTGCCACCTGAAAACATTTCCCCCCACAAAGAAGAACTCAGCACTTTTCAGGACTGGGCATAATGCACCAAGACCTGACCAATCTCTTCCAAAACTGTTTCCAACTTCAGAGAAAAAATGAATCTGAAATTCCCTGGAGTGCTTTGGGAGCCAGCAAAGTTCATTTGTAAGGAGTCTCCAAGAATTCAACTTCTGTCTTT
>NW_008652362.1:3274-35140 GCF_000695815.1 Acanthisitta chloris
TGTCCTTGGCTAACAGCCTGACTAGATCAGACTTCTAACACCCACATGTGCAGAATATTAACACTATGGAGACCATCCAAATGCCTCTCCAGCACCTCTGAACATACTGGTGGAAGGCAGAACCAGTTTGAATGGCACAGCTAATTCCAGTGGAAAAATCTTCAAGCTGACAGTGGTAAGTAGCCAAAGAAACCTCATCCGGTCTTATAGAAGGATTTCAGTGGGATTTATGAATTTGCTTACCATTACGGGGGAGCAAATGGGGCCACACATACACGTGTTGCACACACTACAAGCTTCAGGGAGAAGGAAACGGCTGTCAGTCAGAAAATGTGTGTGATGGTGTCTGATGGACATCAATGTACCTGAACACCTTCTCACAGCAGGAGTCACAGACAGGCTGCCAACTGCACTGTTCAGCATTCCAATGCCTAGGCACTGCTGCTCAGCACAGCCTTGGAAGTTCAAATTTTAATCCAGCTTTGTGCCAGTTGTTAAAAGTCCTCCAATATCCCACTGTCTGCGCTGCTCCTGTGATTTATGGATAGATTCCCATGATAAACCACAGAGGAAATTTTTTGCCTTTTTTTTTCTAATGGTTTAGGTACTCAGCGAGTTTCTGAAGTAAAAGGTACTTTGTAGGTGAGGAGGTGTTGGTTGTTTTGCGGTGTGGATTTTGGTTTAGGTTGGGTTTGAGTTTTTGTTTGTTTTCTCTGGTTTGGCTTTCTTGTGTTGTTTTTGTGTGTGTGTGTGTGTTTGTTTTTTTCAGGTGATAACGAGAAGTAGACTGAGGACAGAAATTGAACAGTTAAAGCTGAAAGTATAAAGAATAGCTTTACTAATAGTACTATTTTAGCTGAGTTAGCAGAATAGCAAGGATTGCATAGTATAGACAAAAAGCTTCACTAATGGTATTATTTTAGCTTAGTTAGCAAAACAACGCATCTTATCTATAAGGCAGTAGAAATAATCAGACTCAAACCTTGGCAGTAGGAGGAAAACCAAGACCATATAAGGTGTGGAATGGAAAAACAAAATGTTTATGATAGAGACAAGGTCAGCAAGGCATGCAAAACTGTACAAAGGGGTAAACGGTTGCACAATAAGGGTGTCCAAACGGTACTGAGGAAGAGGAGACACTTCATCTTCACGACCACCGAACGACCACCAGGACCATGTGACTGATTCCAGGAGGGAGGAGACAGAGGAAGAGTATATGATAATGATTTCCAAGAACTAATTATAATAATAACCACCCATTCCTGGAAATAATTAATATGTATGAGCATTTAGTGTAAATAAACTGTGAAGTTTTAGTCCCTGGTTGCACAAGTTTGGTGGAATGATCCCCCCTGTGCCCAGTGCTGAATAAACAAATACCTGCTACTCAGAGATACTAGTCTGTGAGCAGTTCTTTTCCAGCCTTTTCTCAGCATCAACAGGGCTGAGGATGGACTTGATGGTTTGGTTGGACTCAATGATCTTAGAGGTCTCCTCCAACCTTGATGGTTCTGTGATGCAGGGAACCCCCTCTGCAGCCACGACCCCTTCTTTTAACAGAAAGAGCCGTGAGTTTGAAGAGACCCAATTGCAATCACCTTCACCAGTATCACACAGGGAGTGGCCTCTCTGATAAGCACATTCGACTACGGTAGGGTTGGACTCGATGATCTTTGAGGTCTCTTCCAACCAGGTTGATTCTATGATTCTGTGATTTGGGATGTGTCTAAGATTAAATCTATCCAATTTCATTGAGGGATCAGCAGAGGGCAATGCATACTGTTGGGTGGGGGTGCTCAGAGGCTGCTGGGTGGTGTGCTGCCTTTATGGCGTGTTGTTTTGGCCCTGGGTTTTCAGACAGACCCGAGGGAAAACCCCAGTACGACTCTATTTCAGTAGCTCCACAGAACAGATACTCATAGTCAGGTCTGTATTGTGGAAAAAATTAATGGATGTGCCATTGCTATAAAGGACAAATTGAAAACAACTGTCTAGGCCCATCTGGTCTGAAATTGCTCAGGATACAGAAAGCCACAGATTATTACAAGAGGGCACAGACTCAAGCTCTGCCAGGGGAGGTTTAGGTTGGATACTAGGAAGAGATTTTTTATGGAGAGAGTAATCAGGCATTGGAATGGGCTGCCCAGGGAGGTGGTGGATTCACTGTGCCTGGAGGTTTTCAAGATGAGACTGGATGTGGCACTTAGTGCCATGGTCTAGTAACAATGGTAGGGTTGGACTTGATGATCTTGGAGGTCTTTTCCAACCTGATTGAGTCTATGCTTCTATGATACAGTATTTATAGTATATACATATCTGTTGCAAATATATCAAGTCAATATTTTCTATTTCTTCTGCTTACTTCTCTAGTTAACGAGTACTTCAGCTCACCAATACTCCTTGGCTTGTCAACGAGGTGATTTAATCAATTAGCTCGCATGTACCAAGCAAATTCCTTCAGGCATGGGGCACTTTGCTGGACAATCTGAGTCACTTCCTTGAGCAATCCATGAATAGAAAAGGTAGCGACACTTGTCAGTCTGTCAACAAATGCTCATACTTTACACAGATTTAGCATTCACCACAGGGAGTCACATGCATAATGATTTCATTATTTATATCGCTGGCAACTGATGATGAATATAACTCACACCCTCAGTTACATAAATCTCTCCTTTGAATTATTTTGGCACAAGTTCTACAAAGTTCCTACAAAGCAAGGGAAAAGCTCCATTGTTTCCAACCACACAGATGAATTGTGTGAAAACTACGTCAGCTTATCCCCATCATATCCCTTTAACATTTTATGATTCTTCTAATGGAGTACCACCCAGTTTAGATAAGACTTTCAGCAAAAGTTAACAAAGACACACTGAGGCTTCCAGAACAGTTTCATCATTTCTTTCTACTAATGCAGCAATAAAAGCCAATTATCTGCTTACAGACACATTCAGACAGCATGTTCAAATATGCTATAAACAGTTTCTACATCCAAACTCTTCACCCTTCAAGGTGTTACAAAGAGCCTCTAAAATGAGTATTTTATTTCAGTTTTCTCTGTTGAGCCACTGAGCATTTTCTCTGATCCGTATGCTAAAGAAGATATGAATTTTGATCCTTTTTACCCAATACACAAGAAACCAAATGAGTTTATCAATGTGACAATCAATGGAGACTTGTCAGTGTATCTCTGCAGATCACTGGCTCTGCATATTTTCTGCCATCGCCTCTGGCTCAGTACTCCAGTGGTCCCTTTTTCCTGCTCCCCAATTCTCCCTGTGCTCTGTCCTGCAGCACACTGACGGACAGGCACCATTTCCATTGTTCTCTGCATCGGGAAACACCACGAGATGGAAAATGGTACAGTGACCAGATAGGATGATATAGAGGAGCTGTTGGTTTGTGCAGCATCCTCTTTAGTCCTTGGAGAAATTACTGCATCACTTTGTGAACAACAGCTGGAGGACTAGAGCTTAAGGGATGGTGTGCTAAGCCATGGCTCTGGTCTGGAAAGATCCACTGAGCCGTGGTAATTGTTCATCAGTCCTGGAGCATGTGACCCATTGGAAGAGAAAATAGATAAACACTAGGGCTTTAGTCTTCTTTTCCCCTTGTATCTAATGAATTATCCTCCAAGTAGACAGAATGAAGGGCCTGAAGCATTATCAGTGAGGAACAACAAATCAGTAAAAAAATTCTCCATTTCTTTTGAGTTCTTCCATTCTTTTTCTAGTCACTCTTCACTTACCACAGGATGCAATGAACTCGAAGCCCTGCTATGATTTACTGCTGTTTGGTTTCAGGATTTATCTATTTTTAAGTAAAAAAACTGTAGCAGCCAGCTAGATAAATAAACTAGTTCAGCTAAAACAGCACAAGCCATATTTTTGTTCCAACTGGAACCCAGCTTTCTATAGTGTGACACTTGTAGACTAATTTTCCTTTCCATACAGTTTTAATATCTCCCGGTGGAATGTCTCTGGTAACACTGACATAAGACAAAATCCAGCTTCTAGCTGCATTTTACAAGTGTTAGAGGTATGGAGTTATTTGGAGATTGATATCTTTGAAGAGCTGCAGATACTCAGAAACAAGGAACTACTGCTGGATGATATAGAGACCAAGGGCAGCTGTGGCTGCAGTGAGCATGAGACTGTGGAGTTCTAGATCCTGGGAGGAGCAGCAAGACAAAGAATAGAATTATAACCATAGACTTCAAATGAGAAAATTACAGGGACCTGCTTGGCAGGATGTGTGGGAAATTGCCCTGGAGAGCAGAGGCCCAGAAGAGCTGGCTAGTCTTCAAGGGCAGCTGCCTCAGAGCATAAGAACAGTCCATTACAGTGTTCAGACAGTTGAGCAACTGTGGCAGAAGGCCAGCATGGATGAACATGGAGCTCCTGAATGAACTCAAACAGAAAAAAGAAGCATACAGAAGACGGAAGCCAAGACCAACTACTTGGAGGGAACAAAAAGATCTCATTTCATAGAATCATAGAATCAGCTGGGTTAGAAAAGACCTCCAAAATCATCAAGTCCAGCCCTACCATGGTTACTAGACCATGGCACTAAGTGCCACATCCAGTCTCAACTTAAAAACCTCCAGGGACGTTTTGCATATATAGGCATAAAGTCAGGAAAGCCAAAGTTCAGTTGGAGCTGAAGGGCAACAAGAAAGGCTTATTACGTAAGTACATTGATAGCAGCAGAAGAAGGTGGGCTGATTGCTTGGTAGGGTGGGGGACTAGTGGCAAAAGACATAGAAAATGCTACTTTTACTAGCAAGGCTTGTCCTCTGGCCTGCACCAGTAGGTGCTATCAAGAGAGCTGGAGAACATGAACTACAAGGAGAGTCTGAGAGATTAGGCCTGTTCTGCTTGGAGAAGAGAGAGCTCGAAGGACCATTTTGTGCCTTCAACTTTTTGATCAGAGACTACAGAGAAAATGGAGCCAGAGTCTTCTTGGAAGTGTGTGGTGATAGTACAAAAGGCCACAGAACAAGTTGTAACATAAATACTGAATAGATATTAGGAAAAAAATTTTACTCTAAAGGTAGTTAAAGAGCAGAACAGATTGCCCAGAGAGGTTGTGGAACCTCTATCCTTGGAGGAGTTCAAGACTTGACTAGACACAGTGCTCAATAACCTCATCTAATTAGTCCTGTTTTGAGCCAGATGATATGATTCTATAACTACATGCAGCTCATTGGATTGTATAAGTCTGTTCCCACTCTTGGTATGCAGTTACAAACAGGTGAGTTGTGAAGTCCTTACAAAGAATAAAGTCTCACTCCATACACAAAGTTTTGGTAACACTGATGGAGACTTAAATTGAATAATGCAAGAACTGGTTCTTAAAATTATTAAAATGTGGTGTCTATAACCCTAATGAAAAGAACCAGTTGCTCCTTCTCATCAGGTTGCAATAAGCTTTCCAAAGCATCAATAAGAGTTGGTTACACTCACTGTACTAAAACTCAACAAATTCTCTTTGGAAAAAGTGCTTAAGAAGTTTTATTAAAATATTAAAAATAGTGATGAAAAGCCATGCTTCTGATGTTATAGCATCTACTCCCTACAAGCCAACAGAAGGAAGACAACATTTTTCTATTATTAATCTTTAACAGTCAAGGGCAATCAGGGGTGGCTGTGAAGATCCTCATCTTCCCCTTCCTCTAGTTTGTAGTGAACATCAGTGGAAATTACCAGATGACCCTGAGGAAAGAAAAACATGTAAAATACCTTGAATTTCAGGTGGATATGTTCAGGGACAGTATTCTGGGACTAAATCCCATGGTAAGCCCCTCAGCAGGGCAGGAGACCTCTTGTCTTGTGTCTTTGTGCCTCTTGAATTTTGTTGACTTCAGGGTAGCGATGGGCTCTGATGTAGGTTAATACCACCCTCCAAAAGGTTGAGTAACATCACAGAGACACTCAGGTTGCCTATGAGTCTTCTTAGGGAGCAGTCAGAGTTGTGAGGACTCATGCACTCATTGCTCCTAAGCCCTGCTGGGGCTAGCAGTGCTGTCCTTGTTGTGTCCCCATGCTGGCACAGTGCAAAGGGCTAGTGGACCCTTCACAGCCTGCACCTGCTAGGGATGGGAGGCTCATTTTGGATCCAGAGTTTGGATTTTATAATTTATGTCTAGGGATAACACTGGGATCTGCCCAGCGCAGGAACACACACAAATGCACAGGCCTGAAACAGAAGGAATATTCTATAAGAATATAATCTATAAGAAGCAATTTGTCTTCTCACCTGATTCATTTTTATTACAGGTCCAGTCAGGGTAGTATGGGCCAGGATAAGAAGAGGAAATCCTTTTCCTAGTTTATCTTTGGAAAGGATAAAACCAAATAAATGTGAATGTAATAATAAAATGCATTTCAGGAGCATCTTTCTCAATTATTTACAATTTATTTACAATTTTCCTTTATGTAGCCATTATTGTGCCTCTCAAGGCAGCTGTTAATCATATGTACTAAAAAGCAAAAAACCCTGTGAAAAATTTGCATATAAACCTCTTACAATGTCTCATCTCTCTAACATAGATCTCACTGCCTTTGCTCCTCTCCAGGTATTTCCCTCTCAAGATCTGGTTTCTGCTGTTTCCCACTCTTACTTACTCTCCACCTTCCTTTCATTTTCCTCTCTACTTGATCCTCTAATCCTGTCAGTTCCTCTTATTCTCATCTATCATAGAATCAACCAGGTTGGAAAAGACCTCCAAGATCATCAAGTCCAACCCTACCATCATTACTAGACCATGGCACTAAGTGCCACATCCAGTCTCATCTTGAAAACCTCCAGGGACAGTGAATCCACCACCTCCCTGGGCAGCCCATTCCAATGCCTGATTACTCTCTCCATAAAAAAATCTCTTCCTAGTATCCAACCTAAACCTCCCCTGGCAGAGCTTGAGTCTGTGTCCTCTTGTCCTCCTGCTGGTTGCCTGGGAGAAGAGACCAACCCCCACCTGACTCCAACCTCCTTTCAGGGAGTTGTAGAGGGTGATAAGGTCCTCCCTGAGCCTCTTCTTCTCCAGGCTAAACAGCCCCAGCTCCCTCAGCCTCTCCTCATGGCACTTGTGCTCAAGTCCCTTCACCAGCCTCATTGCTTTTCTCTGGACCTGCACCAGCACTTCAATATCCCTCCTGAGCTGAGGGGCCCAGAATTGAACACAGTACTCAAGATGTGGCCTCACCAGCACCGAATCCAGGGGAAGAATCACTTCCCTGGTCGTGCTGACCACGCTGTTCCTGATCCAGGCCAGGATGCCATTGGCCTTCTTGGCAATGTGCTCAGGTGGCCAAGATGATAAAGTTAGAGGTGTTCCCCCAAAACCCAAAGATGCAAGTGTGCTTCTGCTCTTCCTCAGTTTGGGCCATTCTCTGGTCATGACACTGTGTGAGGAAAAGACTCAATCATGTCTCAGCTCTACTGTCACACTACACTCTGTGAAAATGAAACCCCAACCCAGTGTTTGAAAGGGAGTCTACACTTGTTCTGTCACAGCCTCTGATCCACATGTCTAAATGACCAGGATCAAAGTCCAGCACAGAGTAAACCCGTCCAGGTGTCATCAAATGGGCAAAAAACCTCCCATGACAGTCTTTAAAGCTGGGGACTCCCTTTTCTGCTTTCAGATTTGCTTTCTCAGTAGCTGTGCTCAGGAACTGGCCACAAACCTTACCATTGATTACTGGGATCACTACACTCCGTAAAGCGTAAGACAAAAAACTCTTCTCCAGTGACTTCTGCTGTGAGGGGAAAAGCACATTTGGTGATTACTGCCTGAGGCCTATGGGGTTGCAGCTTGATGAAGACAGAGGGTTAGGACTGAAGTGACACGCAAAAAGATCAGAGCAGAACTTGGCAGAGAAAATCTCAGGCAAAGAGATATTTTTTGGTTTAAGTTGCAGCTGAACAACGTAAAATCTACATGGCAAGGAGGTGTCCATTTTTCTTGCAAATTGAAGGCATTTGGGTTTTTTTCTGTATGCTCAGTACCTGGGTTGAACCTTAGCTTTAGGAATGAGATATGTTCAAGCTCATTTCATCTGGCATGACTCAGTTCCCAGAAGTGAACTCTTCTCTGGGTGGCAAGACCTGCCCTGGCCTGGTGCTCTGTCTTACACCACCCTGATCAGTGTCTTCCTCCCCTCACTTAAAGATGTAGGTCGGGCTGAGCTGCTGCAGAGTCTCACTGATCATTTCTCAGTCTGCAGTGAATGATCTAAGTAGTGGCATTGTGTCGCTTTTATTCACTATTTTTTACTCCTTCTTTTAGAATACTTGATTGAAGTGATACAAGACAATTCCTGAGACAGAGTTTAAGCCTGACCCCACTCCAACTGCTATACCTACTCAATCCAGCTGTGAATTTTGCCTCAACCCAGGCTGACATTTCTCTTTGGTGCAATTCATGTTACATGGCAATAACTCCATAACATTTGGAGCCTCTGATGAGAAAAAAACCTCCAAGAGGTATTTCTTCTCATTGGAAAAAAAAAAGAAAAAAGTGGAGAATATACCATTTCAAAGTAGAGAGAACAGTGGCAGATGATATCCCCAAGACAGAGCAGTAATTGTTCAGCAACAAGTTCAGAAGAATTTCTTTTAGCTCTGAAGGGCTCAGCTACCTTTGATAGGCACTGAAACCATGAACTTACCCCATGGAAGCCAAGACTGGAGTGCAGTAGGGAGAACTGGAACCTGAAGAAAAGTAAAAGAAAAGGATTTACTAGAGAGGCTGAAGGCACAAGCTGTGCACACTACTTGAAGATTCATTTGTGGAAATTCATATTGATTTCATGCTGATTCACATATTTCACTTTGCCAAAGACTCTTTGATTCCCAACTGCTTTTAATTAAAACTGGCACAACTACAAGTGAGTTATAGAATCACGGGGATCTTTCTGGTACTAATCTCCTACAGTCATGTGTAGTTCTGATCTGTGACTATCAGATTTGGGAAATCAATTTTTCCTGGAATTGCTATTTCCTGCAATGGCTGAACTACACATTCCTCAAATGTTCCTTATGATTGGAATAAACTCATACCCATCCCTAACCATTATGGTTTCCTAACTTATTCCACTGATGCCTGTAGTGCATCCTCAGGTCACTGTAAATACAATCCTGGGAAAAACAACATTTTGAAGAACAGAAGAACACGTTCTTGTGTTAAAAGCTTTAAGTGAATGGCATTATTACTCCTTAAGCTTATCCTGACAGGCTCTGATCATTCTCAAGTCCTCTTCTCCTGTTTAAAAGGTCCAGTGACCAAAACTAAGAAAAGGCTGCTCACATGTTTTTTTTGTGAAGCTGTAATAGATTAAAAAATAACATATATTCTGGAATTCTGGACCAGCTTGGAGTATAGAGCTACCCAGAAGAAACACTGATGTGGGCTACCTGTCTGGAAGTCTACCCACCTGGTGCATTTATGGAGAAAGGGGTTGTAAATCCAGCCTAGCTCCAAGTGTGGATAAAATCTGTTCTGAGACAGCTGAGAACAACTATAACTGCAGGTAACCACAAAACCAGCGAGATCTAAGCAAAATCTAAAAGTCTCTGAGCTTTGATTCCAACTATAGACACCTTTCTAGTCTCATTTGTTTGATGGCATGGGGTCTGCTGCTGCAGTGGTCTCAGTTCTTCCTTCCCCTTATGTGAAGGCATGTGGAAAGCTAGTGGCAGTGCTCCTGTGTAGGGTTTGCCTTCCAGTACTTCTGGTTATGATGCTCAGACTTGGCATGGCAGCAAGATTTAGAAGGGTTTGAATAAACTACTGAACTTCATTCTCCAACATCAGTACAGACTGAAACAGATGCCTTTAAGATAGCCAATAAATTGAACATTGTCTCCTGGAAAGGTATTTAACCTACAGAAAGGAGTAGTATCACATTACACAAGAGACATGGTTGTTCCACAATCTCATTATATTTCATCTGCAAGATTTAGATCAACCAGTCAAAAATATCTTAGAGTTCCTGTGAGAAAGAAGATAACTAAGCTCTTTTTCTCATGGTGAAACAAGCACTGTCAGGCTGACACAATGAGTTCTGTCGTGTCCTAATGTTGGGATAATTAATGTTGCTCTCTGAATTTTTCTTGGTTACCTCTTCAGAAGTAATGAGATAATCAACTTCTGCTTGGTTATTGTCAAATTGGCTCTGGTAGTGGCTGTCTGCAGGGAGAAAAACAAAACAGTCTTCTGTGACAGTACACACAGAGAGATACTGTCTTAGATACAGGCAAAATACAATTGCTTTTGTGATAGGAAACACAATGTCTAAACTTTTTAGGTGGGCAATAAATGTAGATAGTGAAATCATTTGTGAATCTGCTGCTTTCAGATTGTGTGAGCGAAGTGATAACACTGCCCTGATTGCCTCCTTATCATTTAAGTCTTACCACAGCTGACATAATTGGTTTACTTTTAACCTAGTGAGGAGATGTCTGGGGACACACTGAACTGTTTTATAACAAACAGGTTGGCAAGACTGGGCATCAAGAATCACATTTTTATAGCTTACAGTTCATTCTTGAATAATCACTAAACCTCCCACATGGCAAAAAAGAGCTTTCATAAGTAGCTCTCTGCACCTGCCTATTAAATCTACTACATTCTGCAGTGTGTGAAATGCAGCACAACAATATGCATGTCTGTGGCAGGTACATGCTATTTTATGCTAATGTCTATGATTTTAGGTGAAAAGCTCTTTCCTGTGAGGGTGGTGAGACACTGGCACAGGTTGCCCAGGGAGGCTGTGGCTGCCCCAACCCTGGCAGTGTTCACAGCCAGGTTGGATAAAGCCTTGAGCAACCTGCTCTGGTGGGAGATGTCCCTGCCCAGGGCAGGGGGTTGGGCCTGAATGATCTATAAGGTCCATTCCAACCCCTAAAATTCTATGATTTTCAAAGGACCTGGAAGATTACTGTGAAATTTGTTCAGCCCCAGCACTGAATGTTATCTTCGAGCTCATTTTACTTACGAGATTCCCTGTAAAGATGGACTGGGTGGTTGAATTTGGCAGAACAGCAAACACTTCTATCCAGCCATCGATCTGTAGGATGCATCTCCCTGCATTTAAACTGACTGCAGGAGGTGATGTAGCCATCAGCTTCAGCAGCACTGGGCACGCTGCTGTGTAGCTCAGAGCAATCTGTGGAGGTTCAAAGAGGAGAAAAATGGTGAGTGCAGAGTTAAACATTTCTTAAGCTACATCATAGTCAGGTGTTACATACCAATCCTCTTGTAATTCATCAATGGAATGGAATGGAAATAGTAAAAATACTTCATTTTACTTACACCAAGTGAAATGACATAATCAGCATTGCACATACTCTGAGTTCAATAAAACGAATGGTGAAGTTTTAGACTCACCGATATTGAACATATATAAAGAAATAATTTAAAGGTTGCTCCTGGAAAATGTATTTCAAGAGGAGAGGATTAGCACGTTAGAGACATGAGGGAAATGAGAGATTCCAGTAAAAAATACTCACTTGGACAATTTAAAGAATTTGGAAATGTGGCAGCATTCAAAATCTTTTGAAAAGTAGAGAAAATCCTGAGGACAAAACTTCAATTTACAATGCCACAGATTCCATATTTCATCATCTTATAGTAAATGTTGCCATATTAGGGATTTTTAAAGCATCTCATAGCATCTTAATTTCTTGTATCACATTTATAGATTCATTACTAATTATTTCCCACTGTATATAATGTTCAGTAGTCAGGAATCACGAGTGTTTGCAAAGATAATTCAGGCTACCAATACCAGAGATAACCATTACCTTAAACAGGAATAAAAGGAGGCTGATCTCACAGATCACAGAATCAGAGAATAATCAGAATTGGAAGGGACATTTGAGGATCATCTAGTCCAACTCCTGGCCCCACATAGGACATCCCTGAGAATCACACCCTGGGCCTGAGAGCATTGGCCAAATGCCTCCTGAGCTCTGCCAGCCTTGGGGCTGTTACCACTGCCCCAGGAAGCTGTTCCAGTGCCCAGACACCCTCTGGGGGAAGAACCTTTTCCTAATATCCAGCCTAAACCTCCCCTGACACAACTTCAGGCCATTCCCTTGGGTCCTGTCACTGGTTGCCAGAGAGAAGAGGTCAGTGCTGCCCCTGCACTGCCCCTCGTGAAGAAGTTGTATGCAGTGATGAGGTCTCCCCTCAGTCTCCTCTTCTCCAGTCTGAACAGACCAAGTGACCTCAGCTGCTCCTCATGTGGCTTCCCCTCATGGCCCTTCACCATCTTTGTTACCTCTTTTGGATGCTCTTTAATAACTTAATATCTTTCTTGTATTGTGGCACCCAAAACTGCACACAGTGCTCAGGGTGAGGCTGCCCCAGCTCAGAGCAGAGCAGGACAATCCCCTCCCTGGACTGGCAATGCCTCACCTGATGCACCCCAGGGCACAATGTCCCTCCTGGCTGCCAGGGCACTCTGGGACTCATATTCAACTTGCCATGGACCCGGACCCTCAGGTCCTTAGATGGCTACCACTCAGTCTTTATAACTGTTTCAGAGAGTGAGAGCAAAACCAGCACTTAGAGGAGTAAAGAATGACTGAAGTGTAGCATGATATAGTAAGGAAGAGTTATGATGGTGTAGACATGTGTGCTTGAATCTTGTACTAATCATAAACCACTTTCCTTGGTTCCTCCAAACATCTGCAAATGAACTAGCACACAGAATATAACCATGAAAAGCATTAGATACTGCTTTTTCTTAAAAGGTCTGTAGAAATAAAACTACTCACCTCAGAAACAAAATACTTGAGTAAGGAGGTATTTAGGTTAAAAGCAGTAGCAAGCTGTAAAGAAATAAAACAGATTAGATCATTATATGAGCTTGAAAATTAAGTTTTCCTTTGGGGGGGACACACCAACCCAACAACATGTCCTGTTTTCTTTAGTTTTAGATAATCCATGTTTTCATTTAGTACTTCCTTGCCCCAGAATGATTCCTAAGGGACCCACAGTGCTCTGTGGGACAGAAGAGAGACAGATTTCTCATGGACTTGATGTACCAGGGAACAAGCATTACTCTTTGAGAGAACAGACATGACTTGCTGCCTTTGAGACTCTCTCAGATGAAATATACTGAATATGTCAGAGGAAAGGACTCAAAAATCTCTTGCGTCCTTTTGCTGCTAACCACTGTGATGATGTTTGTCAGCACCATTGCATGTCACCAGTTTTTCTAAAGACCAAAGGGTCTTCAGTTAGCAAAACTTACTGGAAACTCTGACCACCAATGCCAGTGTGGAAACTGGCATTTCTGAGAGGTCTTGTATGTTCTTCAACCACAGCTGAAAGCTCAGTTTCCTTGTACCTACTTCTTGCCTCATTCTGCTGCTCCATTACGTCTAAGGATTTATTCCAGCTCTCAACAGACAATACATGTGGACCTCTATGCAGCAGACTGTGCCTTCAGGGCACCTTTTCCTGTCTTGCCCTTTCCTATGTGGAATCCATGCAGTGAAAAGGGTTTTTTTTGATTCTTCCTGCCACTTCTGGCACTCCAGAACTGTGATGTTCATATCTGTCATTCCTTGCCTAGAGCTGCCAAGAGGTTCATACACAGGTCTGAAGAGGACTTTGACTCTTTTAAATCAGGATATACAGAATGAATGTCATGAATCTCTCATACAAGTGGTAGAAGTGTGACCCAAAATGGTGTGAAATGGTAGACATAAGGGGTTAGCCTCTGTTGCTGATTATCCAGGCACATTACACTCACCTCTTTGCAGATGGTGATGTTAAAGGCCCCTGCTCTGTAGTAAGCCAGTGAAGCAGTCTTGAGGAAATAATTGGAGACTCCCAAGTATATCATAGAATCACTCTGGTTTGGGAGAGCAAATGGAGCTGGCACAAAAGGAGGGTCTGTGTGATTTCCTACTGGATAGACTGTGCCCTGCAAAAAGTCACCATTGAATATTTCTGGTTGAAACATTTGTCAGAATGCATTGGCAGTGGTTGAACAGAAAGAGTTCTTCCTAAAGCTTGACATTAAAGAAACCTTGAACTAAGCAAATAAATTTGTGCTATGCCCTAAAAAAATCAGCAAATCCAGGCTTTTCTGGAAAAATGGAAGTACAAGAATCAAAGAGAATGTGGTCACCATACTTCAAAGTTTGAATTTGAGCATTCAAGCGAGTATTCTGGACAGCAGCTACAAGACACACAGACACAAAATAATTCTCTGGACCACAGTTTTCTTTCTCTTGTGGCAAAGACACATTTGTCAATTTAATTCCAAGGGTAGAATTTCAAGAAAATCTTCAGGTACACCCCAAAAGCACTGGAATTTGCTTAGGACAGCAACACAAAGGAGCCTTTTAAATCATCTAACTCTCAGCCCTGATCCAGGTGCCAGTCCCCCAAAACCTAGTTTGGGTGCTGCACAGGTAGAGGACCTTGGTTGAGGTATGCTAAAAAGATAACTGTTAAAACAGGAGAAATGTGAGAAGGTTTGTGTGCTCAGGCCATGTAAAGCAAGAAAAGTAAGACAGACAGTAGAGGCATTGCTGACACTATAAAGACAAGTAGCTGGAAGATTCATCAGGAGAAACAGTTACACAGAAAGGTATAAAACCATAAGGAAAAAAGCTGAGAGCTGGAAGACAGCAACATATAACCATCAGGAAATCAGCCTGTTCCAAGGAGCACCGAACACTAGTGACTTCCTTAATGACTGACTTACAAAGCCTCATCCAGTGTCATCATGTTAAAGCTTAGCCTGCAAGTTTTAGTTAACTACAGTAGCTGATAAATAATTGCTTAGTTCTTTTAAGCTATGTATATCCTGCTTGCAAAGTGGTGGTTTTGGTTTTTTTTTTTGGTGGGTGGTAAAAGTTGCTTGAACAAAATAACCACGAGGGAGAGTTTCAACCATAGCTCTGACACACCTTTCTTAACCAAAGTCAGTTCTGAGAGCCTCTAAATTACAAGGACTGTTGAAACTGCTGGAAAAGTTAGGTGTTACTGAGATATCTCCTGCCAAAAAAGGTGAAAAATAGATAAGGAAGGAACTGCTATGTGCTGCTCAAAGACTGTGAGGAATCTTCTTTTTGAGTGTTACCTGTACTTAGATAAGATGCTGAGTCACCTCAAATCAAATGCTTTGGATTGCAATCGTGTTGGTAGCCACCATAGGTTATGTATCACTGCTAACGGGAAGAACAAGCAACAGTGCAAGAGCTGTGGATGTACACTTTTATGCTCTTTATAAAGCACCTCTGAAGGGCTTCAACTCTGTAATAATTTAATGCAAAATAATAGCTTTGGTTAATCTGAGATTCAGATTAGATGTTAGGAAAAGCTTTTTCATTGTTAGGGTTTTCAGGCACTGGAATATTGCCCAGGGAGGTGGTGGAGTCATCATCCCTCGAGGTGTTGAAGAGGCATCTGGATCTGACACTGCAGGACATGGTTTAGGCTTTAGGGGTTACAGCAGTGACAGGTTAATGGTTGGACTCAATGATCTTAGAGATCTCCTCCAACCTTGATGGTTCTATGGTTCTAATTAACATTTGCAGTTCATTTATTAAATAAACAATCATATCTGGTTTGTAAAACAACTCTTGACCAAAATTCCCAAATGCTTTTCTAAGTAAATACTGGAGAGGCTGAGTAAGCTGTAGTGAAAGAAAAGGAATCAGTTCAAAAGAGAATCAGGAAAGTCTTAGAAAGCACACTGATATTAAAGACAAATTACCTTCAAATCCAAGTTAATGTGTGATTTGAAGACTGATGGAGAACTAACTAGGGAATAGTCTACTTGTGCAAAGGCGTCAATCTGGCTTAAGACTAGAGGAATGATGGACAAAAACAAAACAGTTGTTATTACACAAACACACCACCAACAGTTATTGCTTAGCTGAAGGCAAAGGCAGTATAGAAATAGTGAATCTGAAGAAGAAGAATGGTGGGAGAAGGAAGAAGAAAATGCAAAAGGAAATTGTTATAGGGGAAATAGTGCGAGCATTTGAACCTAGAGAGGAGACAATACTGCGTGGAGACCTCCTAGCAACTTTTCAGTATCTGCAGGGCCTACAAGGGAGCTGGAGAGGGACTCTGTGTTAGGAACTGCAATGATAGGACAAGGGGTAATGGGTTCAAACTGAAGGAGGGAAAGTTTATGTTGGATATTAGAAAAAAGTTTTATCCTGTGAGGGTGGTGAGACATTGGAACAGGTTGCCCAGGGATGTGGTGGCTGCTCTGACCCTGACGGTGTGCAAGACCAGCCTGGATGAAGCCTTGAGCAACCTGATCTAGTGAGGAGGTGTTCCTGCCCATGGCAGGGGGGTTTGGGACTAGATGATCTGTAAGGACCATTCCAACCCCTAAATTCTATGATTCTATGATTCCCCTTGGAAAAGTCACTGAGGCCTCCTGGTTTAGGCCTTGTTGTTCACAATTGAATACATTCGCCCACGCAGTGAAAAGAGTACCTAGGACAGGGTTTTTTGTTATGCATCTTTTGCACAAGAGATCTAAACCCTCATATACGAGTAGTGAAATACTGGCAAATACTATTAAATCCCTTGGAAGATGCCACTAGCAAATTTTGATACCTCTCGGTGTTGAAGACAAGAATCATTTGTCCACAACAACAACAGAGAGCACTTTATCCACAATAGGACTGAAGACTTTTTTATTGGACTGTGTGGTCTGTTCATACTGTATAAAATCAGAGGGGTTTAAAGAGAAATGGTGAGTTCACACAGAGCCCATGAACTCCTCAATACGACAGCACAGCTTGGAGTGCCCTTGAACCCGTGAACTTGAAGTGTTTAATTATGCGCTGCATAAGAAAATGTTCTTGATGATCATGGTCTTCCATAATATTTGCCACTGCCTGGCACGTGGCAGGTATCGGTCATCTACAGCACGACCAGGGAAGTGATTCTTCCCCTGGAATCGGTGCTGGTGAGGCCACACCTTGAGTACTGTGCTCAGTTCTGAGCTCCTCAGTTCAGGAGGGATATTGAAGTGCTGGAGCAGGTCCAGAGAAGAGCAACGAGGCTGGTGAAGGGACTCGAGCACAAGTGCTATGAGGAGAGGCTGAGGGAGCCTTGGAGAAGAGGAGACTCAAGGGTTACCATATTGCCCTGTACAGTTGCCTGAAAGGAGGTTGTAGTCAGGTGGGGCTTGGTCTCTTCTCACAGGCAACCAGCAGTAGGACAGGAGAGCACAGACTCAAGCTCTGCCAGAGGAGATTTAGGTAAGATATTAGGAAGAGATTTTTTACAGAGAGAGTGATCAGGCATTGGAATGGGCTACCCGGGGAGGTGGTGGATTCACCGTCCCTGGAGGTTTTCAAGATGAGACTGGATGTGGCACTTAGTGCCATGGTCTAGTAATGATGGTAGGGTTGGACTTGATGATCTCTGAGGTCTTTTCCAACCTGCTTGATTCTATGATTTTAGGACAAATAAATGTCAACTTACTCTGCTTCTGAATAGCAGAATAGATAATAGAAATATCCACAAAGCAAAGTGAAGTGGGATCAAACTCCATGACCTGAATAATTATGACTTAGGGGAATTGAATTAATTTGAATTGAGAAAAAGAACAAATATTCTTAGTCCTGGGGGTGAAAGAAATATCTACCAACAACAATGAAAAAAAAAAAGCCGTGGCATTGGTTATAGTAGTGAAAAATCTTATATGCTGTTTGGACACAGATATCTATTGCATTCAGATCTCTGCAAGAGTGACACAGGAATTGTTACTGGTGGGAAAAGAAACATGCTAAGTGTGACATTGTCTTCCTGCAGCATCTTCTTATCTCACTGAACACAAGTCTTATTTCCACAGTACCGAGAGAATAGAGAATCAGCATGGAAATGGGACAGGGGAGTGTCAGATTAGATGCTAGGAAATATTCTTCACTGCTAGGGTGTTGAGGCACTGGAATAGGTTGTCCAGGGAGGTGGTGCAGTCACCATGCCTGGACATGTTTAAGAGACATCTGGATCTGATGCTGGAGGATATGGTTTAGTGGTTACAGTAGTGACAGGTTAATGGTTGGACTCGATGATCTTAGAGATCTCTTCCAGCCTTGATGATTCTATGATTCTATGAAAATGCTCATCTGGAGAACCTAAGGAAATGACGTAGATAGGATAAAACAGACTGAAAGATTACAGGTGACTTGCTGTGGGCACAGAAGGAATCTGAATATTATGTATAAGGTACATGCAAGAAATTTCTAGGGTGGAGTATAGAATAGGTTAAGGTACAGAACAATGGCTGTATTTTTCTTCCTTCACTCTTTATTTTTGCACCATAAACACAGCAATAGTTTGGCATCTAATAACAAAGGCTACAAATTGAGCATTATGAAAATTACTTAAGAAAAAGCCATTATCAACAACTCACCCTCATGCTTTCTGAGCTCTGCATCCATAATTTGGATTTTGTACTTGATGTCAAGGCACAGCTATGAAAAGAGAGACAAGTGAGTGATGTAAGGACTTTAACTCCTCCCTTCACTAACCAAAACCATCTCTTCAAACTTACATTTTCATCCAATCTGGTGTGAATGGGCTTCTCAAGATAACCAGCTAGAAGGCTGGAGATCCAACTGAAGGAAAGGAAACGGACACAGTAAATTTTTTACCATTGATTGAAATACCTGAAATATAAAATCTGACAGACTGGGACATCAGTGTCATTTCTATTGATGAGGAGCAATTGCAGCAATATGGTAGACTGAACTGTTGAATAGTTCTTGTTAGTTTGAGAGTCTCAGGCAAATGCTAGGGGTTCTTAGTCTCAGAGGAGCTCTACAGGAGGCAATTTGCAAGGCTGTGAATGTTCATGTTAATGTGTTGGTAAATGAAGCACAATTAGCCACATTTTATCTCTGAGTGAGAAAAAAAAACCCTATAGAAAATCAAAGTAAGAACTACAAGCATTGTTTCATAGTCTCTTTTGAATGCTTAATTCTTAAATGGTAGGTCAGCTTGTCTCAAGGCTTAATCAGTCTAGACCACCTTTATATGGTGGTCCACACAGGGTGGACCACCACCACCAGACATGGTGGCTTTGAAGCCTTGAGCAACCTGATCTAGTGAGGAGATGTGCCTGCCCATGGCAGGGGTTGGGACTAGATGATCTGCAAGGTCCATTCCAACCCTTAAATTCTATGATTCTATATCTGCAACCCTTCACTTGCAATCCTGTACTCTTTAATACGGCCAAATGTCAATGCTTTCATATGCAGTCTGTCTAGTCAGCTCACTTGCTGGCACGTGCAGAAAGAAAGGTAGATTAACCTCACTCCACACACTCAACAAAGGAGCCTGGGTTTGAAAACCGATCTTTAAAACTCTGTTTCTAGAGCCTTCAATAGTTCATCATAGTCTGTAACTGCATCCCTAGAAATCAGCATTTGGACCGTCCTTATGCCAGAAATCCTGTCACTTCCCACAGAGTAAGTAGGAAATTTGCTGTACATACCTAGATCCTCCATGTACCTTGACTCTGACTCTATCAATGCTCAGCTGGCATTTGTGTAGCAATGTGGACAAGTGGCCTGTTCTATCCCGTGACACTTTGAAGCTAACTGCAATAAACAATCCTGAGATGGACACAGTAATTTCTCCTTGGTCTTTGCTGCTCAGACAAAAAAAAAGCCAAAGTCAGTCAAGAAAACATCTGCTGTAGGGCAATGATTGAAGAAACTACCTGTAAATCAAGTTTGAAAGGACTTCTTGACTCTATCATCTCGAATGAGGAATGAGTTTTCTAGAGATTAAAGTAGATTATGGTCATGACACGGTACCCATGACACAAATTGTACCCAAACACAATTTGTACTCAGCAAAAAAGGCTGAGATTAAAAAAAAAAGTAAAAAATGCAGTATGCAATCACATCATTAAAGACAATGTCATACTGCACAGACTTGTGAAGCAAGGTGATACCATAGTGATGCTAATTCTGGAGGGACTCTGTGTTAGGAGCTGCAGTGACAGGACAAGGGGCAGTGGGTACAAAGGAGGGGAAATTTTGGTTGGATATTAGGAAGAAGTTTTTCCTGTGAGGGTGGTGAGAGACACTGGCACAGGTTGTCCAGGGAGGCTGTGGCTGCCCCAACCCTGGCAGTGTTCAAAGCCAGACTGGATCAAGCCTTAGGCAATCTGTTCTGGTGGGAGAGGTCCCTGCCTAGGGCATGGGGTTGGGACTGGATGATCTCTAAGGTCCATTCCAACCCCTAAAATTCTATGATTCTATAAGCCACCTTGGAGACAAAAATGTTTTCCCTGTTAGGGTGTTCAGGCACTGGAACAGTGCCCAGGGAGGTGGTGGAGTCATCATCCCTGGAAGTGTTTCAGAGGCATCTGGATCTGACACTGCAGGCTATAGTTTAGGCTTTAGGGGTTACAGCAGTGACAGGTTAATGGCTGGACTCAATGATCTTAGAGGTTTCCTACAACCTTGATGATTCTATGATTCTAAATGATAAAGCATATCTGATCTGAAAAATAATAGCTGCCTAGTACATTTGTTACTTTCATTTGCAATCCTTCTCCCAGAACTGCCCCACTGCCACCTGCATCTCTGTGCCATACTTACAACAGCCATGCACTTATTCTCCAGTCTGCACTGATTGTAGCAGAAGCTTGTGACACTGACAGACAAATTCCAGTGCCAGGAATAAAGGAAGCAGAAGTTTCTGGGAAATCTACAGCATTAATTCTGAGCCTACAGAATAAATACAGACAGGGATTATTAGATTGCACTCTAAAAAAGAAGAAGAATTTATGATCACTGAAAACCTTTCTGCTATAAAAGCAAAGTCTGTGCTTAAGTAAAAGAATTCCTCAGAAATGATCAGCCCTTCTGTATTCTAGGAAAGAAAGACACTTGTACCATTACAACTAGTTGCATCCTTGGAAAAAGAATCCTTGATATCTGGACAGGCATTCTTTTTTTAAAAAAAGAAAACCCTCTCCTTGGGAGAAAAACAAACTCCTCAAAGTGAAATGTCCTTGCTGGAGAAAAATAAACCTGTGTTTAAACCAGATGCTATATCTATAAATAAATCCAGGTTGTCTGAATAGTAGCATTTGTTGAAGAGCAAAGTTTCCCTTTCCCCATTCTGATTTCTTGCCGAAGCAAAGGGCTCTGGAAAGGATGCATTTTTTCTAAATAAAATCTTCCTCGAATATTTCCCTGCCAAAACAAGTGTTTCTGATCCTCAACCATATTGCCTTGCACATGGGTGTGTTGAATTGAGCTGAATGTTGTAAAGATATCAGCTGTAATCTTATCTCCTCATTGTTTCCTGCTATCTGGCAGACATCTCTGAAACAATTGCCTTTAATCTGCTTTCCCAGGGGCAGAAGGCACCAGCTACTTTTGGTTAAAATGACCATAACTTTCCAGTAACATCTTGGGCAGCAGTAACACTGCCTTTAGTAATCTTGTTAGGAGTGAGCTAAAATCAGGTTATCCACTGGGAAGATGGCCAATTTCCAGAACTGTGGTTGGGGGAATGAATTGAGCTTTCGAAGATCATATAATAATTGAGGTTGAAATAGGACCTCAGGAGATTTTTTCTTGTTCAACCTCCTACTGAAAGCTGGGAGAACTCAGGGGTCCTGCCCACTTAAGTCTCAACACATCCAAGGATGCATATTCCCCAACCTTTTCAGCCCTCGTTCTTATGCTCCCTAGGATTTTTCCCCCAACATTGGTACTTTTCTTGATGTAATTTATGCCTGTTTTCCATCATCTTTTCACTGTGTACCCTCTGGAAGAATCTGGCTCCATATTCTCTATAATCAACACCCAGCAGACAGTGGAAGCCATGCAGGAAAACACATTCACCTCTACCCCCATAGTCTCTTCTTCTCCTTCTGTCCAAACACAGCTCCCTCAGATGTGCAGGGATTAAGGTAGCAAGGATGGAAGAATAACAGACAGAAGGGAGGGTATTAGGAAAAGGATGCAGGCCCTGTCCAGCAGAAAGTCCTTGAAGTCTCTCAGATTGGTGTTCATCACTCTGGGTAATTTGAGGATGTAAAATCCTACTGAACAGCAGAGTTTGGCTTGATAGTAATATTAAAAGACCAAGAGCTCCTGAGGTCTGTTTGTTTGTTTAGAGCCTATTGGAAGGTGGGATTGAAGGCTGTAGAAAAACCTGCTTTTGTATTAGTCTCTGTATTTGGAAAACTTGTAGGAAACTGTGAAACTGGTTTTCTACTTGATGCTCCTGGTACAAGGATTTTCCTCTGCAGCAAATAGGTGTTGAGCCCTGTCCAATCAAAATGGTGATTTACCATTGTAAATTCAACTAAACCAGTTCTGTTAAGTCATCTTCTTGCCACATCAACCCACATACTCCATCCCCTGCACACATTTTTGTCTTACCCTTTGTCAGATTTTTCTCATCAAACACAAACCATTTTCACTGCTACAGGTCCTTCACAACATCAGATGGTTAATAACACCAGTTCTGCCGTCTTTCCCACCCATTTCCCTTGCTGTATCAGGCTTACACCTGTCTTGCCCCAAACTCTGATACAAACCAATGGGAAAAAACAGCCAAGGTGCTCCTTCCACAGCTTTATAAAGTTCATCTCTGAGTGTGGCAGAACAAGTACTCTTAAAACCAACCAGTGCTTGGGCAGTGGAAGCAGAGTTAGATGAACCATTAAAATTTGACACTGAACAAACTGTGGCTGTGTAATTATTACTGTGTGGTAATAATAAGCTGTTTCATCCTAAAACTTTCAAATGTATTCCCTGTACTTACCTTGAAATGACATAGTTGACTTTTATAGCTGACAAACTCTCCTGCCCACTCCAGCTTGGGAAGGTCTCTTTCAATACTGCTTGCTTCAGGAGCTCCATCCCAATCCTCCTGCCTGCAACGGAGCATAGGAAAGCACATGCCTTGCAGATTAGATTTGGCACTCAGAGGTCCAGATATGCTGCCAAATAATTTAATCATCACTTTGAACATAGTTCTTGAAATACCTCAATTTGTTGATCCTTATATAGATCTCCTTCCAACTACATGTTTATAACTTCTCTTAGCCTCACATACAAGCCATTTAACCCAAGGTGTGCTGGTTTGGGCTGACATGGAGTTAACTTTCTTCACAGTGGCTAGTATGGGGCTGTGTTTAGGATTTGTGCAGGACACAGGGTTGATAATAGAGAGATGTTTTTGATGTTGCTGAGCAGAGCTCACACAGAGCCAAGGCCTTTGTTGCTTTCCATACTGCCACACTGGCAAGGAAGTTGGGGGTGCACAGGGGCTTGGGAGGACACACAGCTGGGACAGGTGACCCAAACTGACCAAAGGGATATTCCATACCATAGGACATCATGCTCAGTATATAAGGTGGGAGGAAGAAGGAGGAAGGGGAGGATGTTTGGAGTGATGGTGTTTGTCTTCCCAAGGAACCATTGCGTGTGATGGACCCTGCTCTCCTGGAGGTGCTGAACACCTCCTGCCCATGGGAAGCAGTGAATTAATTCCTTGTTTTACTTTGCTTGTGCGTGCAACTTTTGTTTTCTCTATTAAACTGCTTTTATCTCAACTCATGAGTTTTTCCAGCTTTTACACTTCCGATTCTCTCTCCCATCCTGTTGGTGGGGGATTGAGCAAGCAACTGCGTGGTGTTTGGTTGCTGGCTGGGGTTAAACCATGACACAAGGTCAAGATAATCTGCTAGGATCATCTTCCCTGAGTTGAATTGTATATTCTGGAATTTATGTCAGGTTTCTGAAGCTGTTATACTTCCTTCACTTCACTCACTCAATGTGGATAGCCTTGGGAAACACTTGGTCATCACCTTTACTTCAGATTGTCTCATGCCTGTTGGATGAAAAGGCCAGTATGACGTAGCCAGGTGACTTCTATCTGTAGTGGTTACTTATGGAAAAAGTGTGATAAATGCCTGTGAAGTGCTGGTATGTCAACTGCAGAACTACCTGGATTGTTGCTTGCGTACAGGAAGTTGCTTGAGGTATACAGACAGTCCTTGTAAGTGTTTTCTTCCTGTTACTTGCACAGTACATAAGTTTTGCTGCTCCACCGGAACCATTACAGCCTGCTGCACATCTCTGATTCAGTTCCTTAACTTCTGTCCTTGCTTTAAAGAATCCCTACAATGGTGCAATGTTACTTCTACATTGATACTACACACAGACGCCATTAGCAGCAGAGCACCTTTAAATTCCAAATTCATCGTGTCTTTCTTATTTTTGCTCATATTTGATTAAGACACAACTAAAGATTTAGTCCTGAATGATGTCCTGCTTTCAGGTGCTTTTACCATGAGTTTCTTTTACTTTTGGCCTCATAATTGCTGAATAAAAAATATGTGTATTTTTTTCTCCTTCAGGCTCTACAGTATTAAAAAAACAAAGAATTGAAATTCATGCTAACACTGGAATAACTTCTTATAAAATGCACCTATTAAGAAGGAGTAGTAAGTTCTGATTCCCTGAGAATTCCTGTCTCCAAAGCAAAATACGGGCTCTGACTGAAATAGCTTAAAGCTCTCTTATGGTTGTCAGTAAAGGCAGCCAGTGATTCTAGGTGGAATTCCTCTCCAGGTTCTTGTAGCAAAGAAGCACACAAGCAGGATCTACTGCCTTAGCTTTCAAAGTCCACATTAAGGGAAAAGAGATGCCAGGCAGCAAGCTCTTCAAACATGAGAAATGCCTCTGGGAGGAGTGATACTGAGAAGCAGGCTGAAAGCAGGCCAAGCTCTTCAAACACGAGAAATGCCTCTGGGAGGAGTGATAGTGAGAAGCAGGCTGAAAGCAGGAATTGAACAGTTAAAGCTGAAAGCATAAAGGAGAACTTTACTAATAGCACTATTTCAGCTTAATTTGCAAGACAGCAAGGATTGCATAGTACAGATAAAAAGCTGTTTTGGCTTCGTTGGTGAAACGATGCACCTTATCTATAAGGCAGCAGAACTAACTAGACTCAAACCTTGGCAGTGGAAGGAAAACTAAGACCATGTGGGGTGTGGAATAAAGAAACAAAATGTTCAAGATAGAGGCAAGGTCAGCAAGGCATGCAAAACTGTACAAAGGGGTAAATGGTTGCATAACAAGGGTGTCCAAAGGGTACTGAGGAAGAGGAGACGCTTCATCTTCACGACCACCAAACGACCACCAGGACCATGGGACTGATGCCAGGAGGGAGGAGATGGAGGAGGAGTATATGATAATGACTTCCAAGAACTAATTATAATAATAACCACCCATTCCTGGAAAGAATGAATATGTATGAACATTTAATGTATAAAAACTGTGAAGTTTTTGTCCCTGGTTGCACAAGTTTGGTGGACCGATCCCCCTTGTGCCCAGTGCTGAATAAACAATACCTGCTACTCAGAGATACAAGTCTGTGAGTAGTTCTTTTCCAGCCTTTTCTTGGCATCAGGAGCACTGTTAGTGTCTATTCTTACCAGGTTGTGCCAACTTAGTCTATTCTTCCAGCACTTGGAAGGCCATGCTGACATGTTTGGGGAAGTAATTGAGAGCAGCAATGAGGAGAAAGACTTGGGGGAGATGGTGAATGAGAAATTCCCCATGAGCTGCAGTGTGAGTTCAGCCCAGAAACTGACCAAATCCTGGGCTGCATCCAAAGGAGTGTGGGCAGCAGGTCAGGGGAGGGGCTTCTACTCCTTCATTCTGCTGGGGGAGATGGTGAATGAGAAATTCCCCATGAGCTGCAGTGTGAGTTCAGCCCAGAAACTGACCAAATCCTGGGCTGCATCCAAAGGAGTGTGGGCAGCAGGTCAGGGGAGGGGATTCTCCTCCTTCATTCTGCTCTCATGAGACCCACCTGGAATACTGCACACAGTACTGGTGCCCTCAGTGTAAGAAGGACATGGAACTGTTGGAGCAGGTCCAGAGGAGGCCACGAAGTTGCTAAGAGGACTGGAGCATCTCCCCTATGAAGACAGGCTGAGAGAGTTGGGTCTGTTCAGCCTGGAGAAGAGAAGGTTGTGTGGAGACCTCAGAGCACCTTCCAGTATCTAAAGGGGCTCCAGGGAAGAGAGGGACTCCTGGTTAAGAGCTGCAGTGACAGGACGAGGGGCAATGAGTACCAATTGAAGGAGAGGAAATTTAGGTTAGATATTAGGCAGATGTTTTTCCCTGTGAGGGTGGTGAGACACTGGCACAGGTTGCCCAGGGAGGCTGTGGCTGCCCCAACCCTGGCAGTGTTCAAAGTCAGGTTGGATGAAGCCTTGAGCAACCTGTTATGGTGGGAGATGTCCCTGCCCAGGTCATGGGGTTGGGGCTGGATGATCTCTAAGGTCCATTTCAACCCCTAAAATTTTATGATTCTGTGATTCTATGACTCTCACAAGAACTCCTGTGTCACACTAAGAAACACCAGGTTGAATTCTCATTTCTAAAGGCACGAGAGATCCCTAGGAAGCAAGAGAGTTCAGTACTGGTTTGGGTAACTGATGTTTGCCCTGCACTTTTCAATTCCTCAAAAGCCTCTAAATCAATGCTCACACAGTGAAATAAGTGGACCTGATCCTCCCTTTCATCTCGAAAGTATAAACCCTGAGCTTCTATTTTTCACCTCACAACCCCATTGTTTACCTGTCAGCATGTTCAGTACATAGATGATGATTAATCCTTACCATGACCCAGCCTTTGTTGAATCTGTGACTTGTTAACCTTTATTATTATTATTACTTCTGGAAACTATTGAAATTATACTACATACCCTCCAAACTCATAGAGGTAAGAGACAGTGAAAGTTAGCATGAATAGAAAGAGTAAGGAAAATAAATTGTGGCAATTCTTATATTCTGTTAAGGTGCAGAATTATGGCAGTCACTAGATTTTTTTTAAAGCACTATTTTTTTACTCTATTCTTTTACTCTTACTAAAGCACAGTATTTTCTACTCTATTCCATACTGAATAAAGGTGCACAGCTATGTGGCTGTTTCAAAATTTTAAGGTTTTTTTTCCCCCCTTAATTATGTCTTATTATCTTCAATTAAATATTGCACTTTCAGTCAAGTTTTGTATACTTTTTAAGGAAAAGAGGAATTATATGGCCATCTAATGCTGGGTCTAAGAAAGTATAGAGATATGAAGCATGTGTAGAAACACTGCAGAAGAATGCAGTGACATAAATTCACACCTGGGATGCACAAATAAGTGAGAGAATAGACAAAGGGTGTTCCTGGTGTGAGGTGACTAAAGGAACTTATTCTACTTATATATTTAAGGAGTTTGTTCCTACATTGCACCTTTGTTAAGAGACTGTATTTTTTAACTTGAGTATTCATGATAAATTACCTTCTGGCACAATTAGACATACCATAGTCCAGTCCTTTCTGAGTAATCCTCACTTTAAGACCAGGATTAGCTTCGAGCTGCCAGGACAGCCAACACAGCAGGAAAATACACCACGTCTTTAGCATCTTCGCACCTTGGGCACAGGGATCTGTTAACAACATTTATGATACAAAGTTTCTGTAAATGATGCATACCACTAGCTGCAAAAAATCTGTATCCATGACTTCCCTCAATGAAACTGGGACAAGCCAATGATTTTATTGCACAAAGCAGGCACAGAGTTCTGATTCCTTGAATATCACTTTGGCAGGCATTAGCTGTTGGTGAGACTGAATGGTTCTGCTCCACTGCTCTATCCTTTCCCCACACCCATGTCTTCGCTGTTTTATTTTACTATCTGTCCTACCTCCTGCAGGGTCAACACAACAGAGCAATCCCAACCAAGGAGGAGCAGGTCTGTCTTCCTGTATTTATTTATACACACATACCTTCTAGGATATAGTGGATTTGAGAGTCCCAAAGGTTTTCAACTAAATCAGCTGCTCTAATATAATATGGTATGTCTCCCTACAAAATTTGCCTTGTTGTTACACACAAAACCTCTAACTTAATCCAAGCACTGACACATGAGACTGACTAAATAAGGTCACATGAGAGAAGAGTGTGAGGGCAAATTCAACGCACACATGAGAATTACTTGGTGATCACACAGGAGAAGAGAAGGTTGATCATCCTCCTGGACTTGGCACTGGGGAGGTCACACCTCAGTACTGTGTTCGGTTTTGGGTTCCTCACTGCAAAAAGGCCATTGAGGCACTGGAGCAAGTCCAGCCAAGGGCAACAAGGGCAGAAAAGGGCTAGAGCACATGAGGAAGGGCTGTAGGAGTTTAGCTTTGAGAAGAGGCTCAGGGGTGATCTCTTGGCTCTCTAAAACACTGACAGGGCTTGGAAAGAGGTGGGGGATGTCTCTCCAGCCATGGCTGCAGGGAGAGGACTAGAGGCTGAAGCCTTGAGCTGAGACAGGGCAGAGTCAGACTGGATGTTAGGAGAAATGTTTTACTTGTTAGGGTGTTCAGGCACTGGAAGATTGCCCAGGGAGGTGGTGGAGTCACCATCCCTGGAAATGTTTAAGAGGTGTCTGGATCTGATGCTGGAGAATATGGTTTAGGGGTTCCAGCAGTGACAGGTTAATGGTTGGATTTAATGATCTTAGAGGTCTCCTCCAACTCTGATGATTCTATGATTCTAATCTTGCAGCAGTGTGGTTGAACGCAAAGCAAGACCATGATCCACTGCATGGTGGGACATAACCACGCACCACAGATCCACAAAACCTGAGACAAATTGTTTCTCTCCATAGCACCTTTTCAGTACAAAAATAGGGTTTATTTGTTCAAAATTCTTGCATTCATCCTGCTTTTCTCTACCAGCGACAGCCACCACTCAGTTTTGTGCCAATAACAAGGATGTTTCTCAAGACAACTTCAAGTCTTCTCAGTGCTGCATTAGGAAATTTATTAGGGACCTACATGACTTTCCTGTGCCCTTACCACGGAGGGGAGTGGCACATCCTTTTCTAACAAGACTGACTGTGATCATGGCACCTGCCTATGTACAAAACCATGCACAGTAGCAAAAGGTCTTGCTGGTTTCACAGCCTATGAAGTCACTCCTGGATTTCTAAAAATATATATTCATATTCTAATAATATATAGTCATACATATACAAACCATCATATTTTCTTGGACAATCTATTCCATAATCTGCCAGAACACATATAAAATGCATTTTAAACAAGCACAAACCCTCCCCTCCACCAAAAAAAAGCCACTCCATACCACCCTTTATTAGTCTTACTTCTGTGTTGTAACTACTGTCATCAGGTGAGACTAAATCTATGTTCTGCCCAGCACCTCATAAAAAACTGCTCTTTGGTGGCTATCTGCACTATAAGACAAAATGCATTATCAGTGTTGCCCTCATATTGGTTCTCTGAGGAATCCTTAGAAAGTTATCCCAAGACGCTATGGAAAAAAACAAAAAGCGGTTTCAACATTGTGTTGAAAAACATTCTGAAAACATAATCCACACTGCGCCAGATTTTTTTGCCCTCTTTAATGGGTCATTCCATCTCTAGTTCTTATGCCTTTTTGGTTTTCTCTATTTTAAGCAACTCAAACCAAATAATTACTTTAAGGTAGTGATGTTATGTTTTGCACAACAAGCAGCTGAACTTTCATACTTTAAACTCTTTCCAAATAGTGTCCTATCTTTTCCTGCAAACATGCCACTTTCAATCCTGATTATTAGGAGTCAATGTAAAATCAGAGAGAAGATTTTTCTATCCTTAAAGTACATAGCTATTTGCTAGAGATTTATCCAGCAGGATTGCTAGAAGCAGTGATGCAGATGAGGCATCTCATTCCCATTGCATTTCATTCACACCGAGGAACAGAAAATAGCAATCTTGGTCACTGCTGTGCTTTGTAGTTGATATATTCTTGTTTGGATCTTCAGTGTCTGCTGGGTGAGGAGCTGAAAGAGCAAACAACTGAACAGCCACGGGAATAAAAGTCAGTATCAATTCATAGTGCTCCCTCACACCAACAAGGTTTACTTCTGCACTCCAAGGCTGATATTCTTGGTTTCATCCAAGCCTCTCTCAGGTGCTAGGATGGATTATCCAAGGCCAGTCAGATGACTGAGGCAGGCAGAGCTAAGGAGAAGGAACTTGTCAGCTGCCTGATAGTCTAACTGAACTGCCAATTGCATTGCTGAGGACAATAGATGTCAGACAAATTGCTCTGAGTTTTATCTTCAGTAACTGAGCAGGCATAGACTGATTTCTGTATGTAAATAATTCTCTTGTCTTCTCAGAGATAGTGCATTCAGGTACTTAAAATAGAGAAGAAGATTAAAACCTCCTTTGTTTCAGCCTGTGTACCTGTCTCACCCTAATGAAGTAACTCTACTTACCAGTCTGGAGATACCACGTTTGGTTTTTCCTTTGTGAACAGTCTGTAAAAGCTTTAAATAAAACTTCCAGTAAAGATTACAGCAGAAATCTGCCTAAGAACTAAGCAAGCTTCTGAAGTAACAACCAAAAAAAGTCACTATAATTGCCTCGTACAGCCTTAACCACAGCTATAAAACCACACTCTCTTAAACTAACCATGCTCTGAATTAGAACAGAGTATCTCTGGAAAATCATTTTATCCTTGTCTTGCCTTGTCCTGCACAAAACTTTCCAGTCTGCCACCCACAAAAGAATTGCTTGCCCTTCCAAAAATTTAGAAACCTCAGTAGTTAACAAACACAAGACAAACAGTTCTCAAACATGATAGCACATATAGTGTCTACCCAACCTGAAGTCCAGAAGGAGCACTTTAGTTTCCCAAATATCTCTGCTGCTATCATAGAACTGGGGCTGGATTTTTCAGTTTCTCCCTTGCTCCATTGTTTCTAGTTACTCTGCAGCGTGTGCAGGAACAGGTAAGGTTTCTGGAGCTCAACCAACAGAGCCAAATCAAAAAGGACTTGATAGCCTCAAGATTTTAACCCTTCCTACACACGTATATTCCCTATGGAAAATCATCTCTTGAGGGAAAAGGAATATAAAGATTGATAGGAGAGATATATTGGCTTAAAGAAAACAGCAAATGACACAGGAGTTTGCTAAATGACATAAAAGCAGAGGGTCCCTTGCCATAACTACTGAAAATACCCATGGAATGAGGAAAAACTCCTGCTCATGGTTTCCTCCATTCAGAGTGGGAAGCAATGCTACCCCTTCCCAGCTCATGAGGCAGCCTGTGCCCTAGCTCAATGAGATCTTCAAACAGAATCCACAGGAGGCTGTGGCCACCCCTGCCCCCATGGGCGGCATCTGTGAGCATGTCTGGGACACTCCCTGACTTTTCAGAGGCTTTGCAAAAGCATTGTGTTACCACAGCTATCCCTGAACATGGCTTGACTACTGATGCCCCTCATAAAGGCTTTCAAAGCCTTGGAGCAGGGTTGCCAGAGAACTATTAATCTATGCCAGGCTGCAAAATAAATAGCATAGCTGCAATGCCTACACTGAATCCGTTCACAATGGATAACAATGTTGGGAGGCAGTTGTCTGATGAGCTGATGGAAAAAACCATCCTCCACTCTTTGGATCCACTGAGTTCATGCTGCTGAGCTCTGTAACTGCCCTATCTCAGCGCCTGAGCCAGGACTACCAGGTTCATTTCTACCAAAGTTTATTTGGTAACAGTGTTTAAAGTCAGGCTGGATGAAGCCTTGAGCAACCTGGTCTAGTGGGGAGGTGTCCCTGCCCATGGCAGGAGGTTTGGACTAGATGATCTCTAAGGTCCATTCCAATCCCTAAAATTCTATGATTCTATGATTGAGTAAAACAAAAACCCATGTCCTCATTCTAGCTCTGCTCTGCCCTCACAGCTAGGCACTGTCAGGGTGCTCTTCAGCTGGTTCCCAAGAGACAGGGGAAGAGTCATATACTGAGGCCTTGAGCAGG